>NW_026893766.1:300000-424883 GCF_032452875.1 Bos javanicus
TGCCTGCTCAGCCACGTGATCACTGACGGCACAGTCACGTGATCAGCGCCTCTCAGTCACGTGATCACCGTATGATAAACACGTGATCATTGAACGACCAACCACGTGATCACTGCATGCGCGGTCAGGTGGTCAGTTCCTGATCAGCCACCTGATCAGTGCGTGCACAGTCCCCTGATCAGCGCCTGTCAGTCACTGATCACTGCCTGATAAACATGTGATCAGTGCCCGAACAGCCACGTCATCGGTGCATGCGCAGTCACGTGATCAGTGCACGATAGCCACGTGATCAGATCATGCACACTCCCATGATCAGCGCCTGTCAGTCACTGATCATTGCCTGATAAACACGTGATCAGTGCATGATGTGCCATGTGATCTGTGCCTGATAAGCCACGTCATCAGTGCATGCGCAGTCACGTCATCAGTGCATGATAGCCACGTGATCAGTGCATGCTCAGTCACGTGATCTGGACTTGATCATCCACGTGTTCAGTGCGTGATCAATTTCGTGATCAGTGCATGATCAGTCACGTGACCAGTACATGGTAGCTAGGTGATCATTGCATGACCAGCCACGTGAGCAGTGCATGATAGCCACGTGATGAGTCCATGATCAGTCACGTGACCAGTACATGGTAGCTACGTGATCATTGCATGATCAGCCACGTGATCAGTGCATGATAGCCCCGTGATCAGTGCATGATCAGTCATGTGATACGTGTGTGATCAGCCACGTGATCAGTAAATGATAGCCACGTGATCAGTGCATGATAACCACGTGATCAGTACATGATCATTCACGTGATACGTGTTTGATCAGCCACGTGATCAGTGCATGATGAGTCAGGTGATCAGTGCAGGATTAATTACGTGATCAGTGCATGATGAGTCACGTACCAGTACATGGTTGCTACATGATCATTGCATGATCAGCCACGTGATCAGTGCATGATAGCCACGTGATCAATGCGTGATCAGTCACGTGATCAGTACATGATCAGTCACGTGAGCAGTGCATGATCATTTACATGATCTGTGCATGATCAGTCACGTGACCAGTATATGGTAGCTACGTGAACATTGCATGAGCAGCCAGGTGAGAAGTGCAGGATAGCCACCTGATGTGTGCATGATCAGTTACGTGAGCAGAATATGATCAGCCACGTGATCAGTGCATGAGTGCCACGTGATCAGTGCATGATCAGTCACGTCACAGGTGTGTGATAAGCCACGTGAACAGTGCATGTTCAGCCACGTGATCAGTGCATGATCAGTTACGTGAACAGTGTATGATCAGCCACGTGAGCAGTGCCTGGTCAGACACGTGAACAGTGTATGATCAAACACGTGATTAGTGCATGATGAGCCATGTGATCAGTGCCTGATCAGCCACGTCATCAGTGCATGCGCAGTCACGTCATCAGTGCATGATAACCACGTGATCAGTGCATGCTCAGTCACGAGATCTGTACTTGATCAGCCACGTGATCAGTGCCTGCGGAGTCACGTGATCAGGGCCTGCTGAGCTGCGTGATTCCTGTCAGCTCATCTGCTTGACAATTGCCAGCTGAGCTGGGTGATTCCTGCCTGGTCACGTGCTTGATTATTGCCAGTTGAGCAGCATGATTCGTCACTGCTGAGCTCCATGCTTATTGCCTGCTGAATGCGCGGTTCGTGTCTGCTCCGCTCTTTGAGTATTGCCTCCTGAGGTCCCTGTTCGGTCGCCACCTGCCGGGGACCAGCCCCAACTGATCCAGGGTATTCGAAGGAGAGATGGCCTAGGCGACTATTTATATGCTAATCAGAGATGTCAAGAATAATAGTATGAGGAGAGCTCAGTAGGAAAATTCGGTGGAGAAAAGAGACTGAGTAGCTTGGTTTACGCGGAAGACCAATCAAACTTCAAGACAAGAAGTTTGCACCACTTACGTAGACGGCAGGCGCCCTCTCGAATAGCGAAAGGTGCCTCACCCTAGACACCTTCTCGAGTGGGTCTTAGCAGCCCAGGCATAATTAGTAAGCGTGGTGGGTTCCCCTCTCCAGATGGAGACTCAGCTGGAAGTTAAAGGGAAGAATGACAAGGAACTTTATGAATTGGAGCTGTAAGTTAACTCTTTGACAGAGAGAGCGAGATGGTGGTGGGGGACAGCCCCCAGTGAAATCAGAGGTGAGAGCACAAAGCAATACAGTAGGCAGATTCCTGTTTTTTTGGGGGGGAGATGCTCGAGAATATCGGGGTGGACTCCTGAGGCTCGATCCCGCATTTGCATATGCCGAGCCTCCTTCCTCATGACCTTTGTCCAGAGTGGAATGCCTCCCTGGCTCCCGGCACATGATCAGTGCATGCTCAGTCACGATATCAGGGCCTGCTCAGCCACGTGATCACTGACTGCACAGTCACGTGATCAGTGCCTCTCATTCACGTGATCACAGTATGATAAACACGTGATCAGTGAACGACCAGCCACGTGATCACTGCATGCACGGTCAGGTGGTCAGTTCCTGATCAGCCACCTGATCAGTGCGTGCACAGTCCCCTGATCAGCGCCTGTCAGTCACTGATCACTGCCTGATAAACACGGATCAGTGCCCGAACAGCCACGTCATCGGTGCATGCGCAGTCACGTGATCAGTGCATGATAGCCACGTGATCAGTGCGTGCACAGATCCATGATCAGCGCCTGTCAGTCACTGATCATTGCCTGATAAACACGTGATCAGTGCATGATGAGCCATGTGATCAGTGCCCGATCAGCCACGTCATCAGTGCATGCGCAGTCACATCATCAGTGCATGATAGCCACGTGATCAGTGCATGCTCAGTCACGTGATCTGTACTTGATCAGCCACGTGATCAGTGCCTGCAGAGTCACGTGATCAGGGCCTGCTGAGCTGCGTGATTCCTGCCAGCTCATCTGCATGACAATTGCCATCTGAGCTGCGTGATTCCTGTCGGCTCATCTGCTTGACAATTGCCAGCTGAGCTGCGGGATTCCTGCCTGGTCACGTGCTTGATTATTGCCAGTTGAGCAGCATGATTCGTCACTGCTGAGCTTCATGCTTATTGCCTGCTGAATGCGCGGTTTGTGTCTGCTCCGCTCTTTGAGTATTGCCTCCTGAGGTCCCTTTTCGGTCGCCACCTGCCGGGGACCAGCCCCAACTGATCCAGGGTATTCGAAGGAGAGATGGCCTAGGCGACTATTTATATGCTAATCAGAGATGTCAAGAATAATAGTATGAGGAGAGCTCAGTAGGAAAATTCGGTGGAGAAAAGAGACTGAGTAGCTTGGTTTACGCGGAAGACCAATCAAACTTCAAGACAAGAAGTTTGCACCACTTACGTAGGCCGCAGGCGCCCTCTCGAATAGCGAAAGGTGCCTCACCCTAGACACCTTCTCGAGTGGGTCTTAGCAGCCCAGGCATAATTAGTAAGCGTGGTGGGTTCCGCGCTCCAGATGGAGACTCAGCTGGAAGTTAAAGGGAAGAAAGACAAGGAACTTTATGAATTGGAGCTGTAAGTTAACTCTTTGACAGAGAGAGCGAGATGGTGGTGGGGGACAGCCCCCAGTGAAATCAGAGGTGAGAGCACAAAGCAATACAGTAGGCAGACTCTGGTTTTTTTTTGGGGGGGGAGATGCTCGAGAACATCCGGGTGGACTCCTGAGGCTCAAGCCCGCATTTGCGTATGCCGAGCCTCCTTCCTCATGACCTTTGTCCAGAGTGGAATGCCTCCCCGGCTCCCGGCACATGATCAGTGCATGCTCAGTCACGATATCAGTGCCTGCTCAGCCACGTGATCACTGACGGCACAGTCACGTGATCAGCGCCTCTCAGTCACGTGATCACCGTATGATAAACACGTGATCATTGAACGACCAACCACGTGATCACTGCATGCGCGGTCAGGTGGTCAGTTCCTGATCAGCCACCTGATCAGTGCGTGCACAGTCCCCTGATCAGCGCCTGTCAGTCACTGATCACTGCCTGATAAACATGTGATCAGTGCCCGAACAGCCACGTCATCGGTGCATGCGCAGTCACGTGATCAGTGCACGATAGCCACGTGATCAGATCATGCACACTCCCATGATCAGCGCCTGTCAGTCACTGATCATTGCCTGATAAACACGTGATCAGTGCATGATGAGCCATGTGATCTGTGCCTGATAAGCCACGTCATCAGTGCATGCGCAGTCACGTCATCAGTGCATGATAGCCACGTGATCAGTGCATGCTCAGTCACGTGATCTGGACTTGATCATCCACGTGTTCAGTGCGTGATCAATTTCGTGATCAGTGCATGATCAGTCACGTGACCAGTACATGGTAGCTAGGTGATCATTGCATGACCAGCCACGTGAGCAGTGCATGATAGCCACGTGATGAGTCCATGATCAGTCACGTGACCAGTACATGGTAGCTACGTGATCATTGCATGATCAGCCACGTGATCAGTGCATGATAGCCCCGTGATCAGTGCATGATCAGTCATGTGATACGTGTGTGATCAGCCACGTGATCAGTAATGATAGCCACGTGATCAGTGCATGATAACCACGTGATCAGTACATGATCATTCACGTGATACGTGTTTGATCAGCCACGTGATCAGTGCATGATGAGTCAGGTGATCAGTGCAGGATTAATTACGTGATCAGTGCATGATGAGTCACGTACCAGTACATGGTTGCTACATGATCATTGCATGATCAGCCACGTGATCAGTGCATGATAGCCCCGTGATCAGTGCATGATCAGTCATGTGATACGTGTGTGATCAGCCACGTGATCAGTAAATGATAGCCACGTGATCAGTGCATGATAACCACGTGATCAGTACATGATCATTCACGTGATACGTGTTTGATCAGCCACGTGATCAGTGCATGATGAGTCAGGTGATCAGTGCAGGATTAATTACGTGATCATTGCATGATGAGTCACGTACCAGTACATGGTTGCTACATGATCATTGCATGATCAGCCACGTGATCAGTGCATGATAGCCACGTGATCAATGCGTGATCAGTCACGTGATCAGTACATGATCAGTCACGTGAGCAGTGCATGATCATTTACATGATCTGTGCATGATCAGTCACGTGACCAGTATATGGTAGCTACGTGAACATTGCATGAGCAGCCAGGTGAGAAGTGCAGGATAGCCACCTGATGTGTGCATGATCAGTTACGTGAGCAGAATATGATCAGCCACGTGATCAGTGCATGAGTGCCACGTGATCAGTGCATGATCAGTCACGTCACAGGTGTGTGATAAGCCACGTGAACAGTGCATGTTCAGCCACGTGATCAGTGCATGATCAGTTACGTGAACAGTGTATGATCAGCCACGTGAGCAGTGCCTGGTCAGACACGTGAACAGTGTATGATCAAACACGTGATTAGTGCATGATGAGCCATGTGATCAGTGCCTGATCAGCCACGTCATCAGTGCATGCGCAGTCACGTCATCAGTGCATGATAACCACGTGATCAGTGCATGCTCAGTCACGAGATCTGTACTTGATCAGCCACGTGATCAGTGCCTGCGGAGTCACGTGATCAGGGCCTGCTGAGCTGCGTGATTCCTGTCAGCTCATCTGCTTGACAATTGCCAGCTGAGCTGCGTGATTCCTGCCTGGTCACGTGCTTGATTATTGCCAGTTGAGCAGCATGATTCGTCACTGCTGAGCTCCATGCTTATTGCCTGCTGAATGCGTGGTTCGTGTCTGCTCCGCTCTTTGAGTATTGCCTCCTGAGGTCCCTGTTCGGTCGCCACCTGCCGGGGACCAGCCCCAACTGATCCAGGGTATTCGAAGGAGAGATGGCCTAGGCGACTATTTATATGCTAATCAGAGATGTCAAGAATAATAGTATGAGGAGAGCTCAGTAGGAAAATTCGGTGGAGAAAAGAGACTGAGTAGCTTGGTTTACGCGGAAGACCAATCAAACTTCAAGACAAGAAGTTTGCACCACTTACGTAGACGGCAGGCGCCCTCTCGAATAGCGAAAGGTGCCTCACCCTAGACACCTTCTCGAGTGGGTCTTAGCAGCCCAGGCATAATTAGTAAGCGTGGTGGGTTCCCCTCTCCAGATGGAGACTCAGCTGGAAGTTAAAGGGAAGAATGACAAGGAACTTTATGAATTGGAGCTGTAAGTTAACTCTTTGACAGAGAGAGCGAGATGGTGGTGGGGGACAGCCCCCAGTGAAATCAGAGGTGAGAGCACAAAGCAATACAGTAGGCAGATTCCTGTTTTTTGGGGGGGAGATGCTCGAGAATATCGGGGTGGACTCCTGAGGCTCGATCCCGCATTTGCATATGCCGAGCCTCCTTCCTCATGACCTTTGTCCAGAGTGGAATGCCTCCCTGGCTCCCGGCACATGATCAGTGCATGCTCAGTCACGATATCAGGGCCTGCTCAGCCACGTGATCACTGACGGCACAGTCACGTGATCAGTGCCTCTCATTCACGTGATCACAGTATGATAAACACGTGATCAGTGAACGACCAGCCACGTGATCACTGCATGCACGGTCAGGTGGTCAGTTCCTGATCAGCCACCTGATCAGTGCGTGCACAGTCCCCTGATCAGCGCCTGTCAGTCACTGATCACTGCCTGATAAACACGGATCAGTGCCCGAACAGCCACGTCATCGGTGCATGCGCAGTCACGTGATCAGTGCATGATAGCCACGTGATCAGTGCGTGCACAGTTCCATGATCAGCGCCTGTCAGTCACTGATCATTGCCTGATAAACACGTGATCAGTGCATGATGAGCCATGTGATCAGTGCCCGATCAGCCACGTCATCAGTGCATGCGCAGTCACATCATCAGTGCATGATAGCCACGTGATCAGTGCATGCTCAGTCACATGATCTGGACTTGATCATCCACGTGTTCAGTGCGTGATCAATTTCGTGATCAGTGCATGATCAGTCACGTGACCAGTACATGGTAGCTACGTGATCATTGCATGATCAGCCACGTGATCAGTGCATGATACCCCGTGATCAGTGCATGATCAGTCATGTGATACGTGTGTGATCAGCCACGTGATCAGTAAATGATAGCCACGTGATCAGTGCATGATAACCACGTGATCAGTACATGATCATTCACGTGATACGTGTTTGATCAGCCACGTGATCAGTGCATGATGAGTCAGGTGATCAGTGCAGGATTAATTACGTGATCAGTGCATGATCAGTCACGTGACCAGTACATGGTTGCTACATGATCATTGCATGATCAGCCACGTGATCAGTGCATGATAGCCACGTGATCAATGCGTGATCAGTCACGTGATCAGTACATGATCAGTCACGTGAGCAGTGCATGATCATTTACATGATCTGTGCATGATCAGTCACGTGACCAGTATATGGTAGCTACGTGAACATTGCATGAGCAGCCAGGTGAAAAGTGCATGATAGCCACCTGATGTGTGCATGATCAGTTACGTGAGCAGAATATGATCAGCCACGTGATCAGTGCATGAGTGCCACGTGATGAGTGCATGATCAGTCACGTGACAGGTGTGTGATAGCCACGTCAACAGTGCATGTTCAGCCACGTGATCAGTGCATGATATCCACGTGATCAGTGCATGATCAGTTACGTGAACAGTGTATGATCAGCCACGTGAGCAGTGCCTGGTCAGACACGTGAACAGTGTATGATCAAACACGTGATCAGTGCCTGATCAGCCACGTCATCAGTGCATGCGCAGTCACGTCATCAGTGCATGATAGCCACGTGATCAGTGCATGCTCAGTCACGTGATCTGTACTTGATCAGCCACGTGATCAGTGCCTGCGGAGTCACGTGATCAGGGCCTGCTGAGCTGCGTGATTCCTGTCGGCTCATCTGCTTGACAATTGCCAGCTGAGCTGCGTGATTCCTGCCTGGTCACGTGCTTGATTATTGCCAGTTGAGCAGCATGATTCGTCACTGCTGAGCTCCATGCTTATTGCCTGCTGAATGCGCGGTTTGTGTCTGCTCCGCTCTTTGAGTATTGCCTCCTGAGGTCTCTGTTCGGTCGCCACCTGCCGGGGACCAGCCCCAACTGATCCAGGGTATTCGAAGGAGAGATGGCCTAGGCGACTATTTATATGCTAATCAGAGATGTCAAGAATAATAGTATGAGGAGAGCTCAGTAGGAAAATTCGGTGGAGAAAAGAGACTGAGTAGCTTGGTTTACGCGGAAGACCAATCAAACTTCAAGACAAGAAGTTTGCACCACTTACGTAGACGGCAGGCGCCCTCTCGAATAGCGAAAGGTGCCTCACCCTAGACACCTTCTCGAGTGGGTCTTAGCAGCCCAGGCATAATTAGTAAGCGTGGTGGGTTCCCCTCTCCAGATGGAGACTCAGCTGGAAGTTAAAGGGAAGAATGACAAGGAACTTTATGAATTGGAGCTGTAAGTTAACTCTTTGACAGAGAGAGCGAGATGGTGGTGGGGGACAGCCCCCAGTGAAATCAGAGGTGAGAGCACAAAGCAATACAGTAGGCAGATTCCTGTTTTTTGGGGGGGAGATGCTCGAGAATATCGGGGTGGACTCCTGAGGCTCGATCCCGCATTTGCATATGCCGAGCCTCCTTCCTCATGACCTTTGTCCAGAGTGGAATGCCTCCCTGGCTCCCGGCACATGATCAGTGCATGCTCAGTCACGATATCAGGGCCTGCTCAGCCACGTGATCAGTGCCTCTCATTCACGTGATCACAGTATGATAAACACGTGATCAGTGAACGACCAGCCACGTGATCACTGCATGCACGGTCAGGTGGTCAGTTCCTGATCAGCCACCTGATCAGTGCGTGCACAGTCCCCTGATCAGCGCCTGTCAGTCACTGATCACTGCCTGATAAACACGGATCAGTGCCCGAACAGCCACGTCATCGGTGCATGCGCAGTCACGTGATCAGTGCATGATAGCCACGTGATCAGTGCGTGCACAGTTCCATGATCAGCGCCTGTCAGTCACTGATCATTGCCTGATAAACACGTGATCAGTGCATGATGAGCCATGTGATCAGTGCCCGATCAGCCACGTCATCAGTGCATGCGCAGTCACATCATCAGTGCATGATAGCCACGTGATCAGTGCATGCTCAGTCACATGATCTGGACTTGATCATCCACGTGTTCAGTGCGTGATCAATTTCGTGATCAGTGCATGATCAGTCACGTGACCAGTACATGGTAGCTACGTGATCATTGCATGATCAGCCACGTGATCAGTGCATGATACCCCGTGATCAGTGCATGATCAGTCATGTGATACGTGTGTGATCAGCCACGTGATCAGTAAATGATAGCCACGTGATCAGTGCATGATAACCACGTGATCAGTACATGATCATTCACGTGATACGTGTTTGATCAGCCACGTGATCAGTGCATGATGAGTCAGGTGATCAGTGCAGGATTAATTACGTGATCAGTGCATGATCAGTCACGTGACCAGTACATGGTTGCTACATGATCATTGCATGATCAGCCACGTGATCAGTGCATGATAGCCACGTGATCAATGCGTGATCAGTCACGTGATCAGTACATGATCAGTCACGTGAGCAGTGCATGATCATTTACATGATCTGTGCATGATCAGTCACGTGACCAGTATATGGTAGCTACGTGAACATTGCATGAGCAGCCAGGTGAAAAGTGCATGATAGCCACCTGATGTGTGCATGATCAGTTACGTGAGCAGAATATGATCAGCCACGTGATCAGTGCATGAGTGCCACGTGATGAGTGCATGATCAGTCACGTGACAGGTGTGTGATAGCCACGTCAACAGTGCATGTTCAGCCACGTGATCAGTGCATGATATCCACGTGATCAGTGCATGATCAGTTACGTGAACAGTGTATGATCAGCCACGTGAGCAGTGCCTGGTCAGACACGTGAACAGTGTATGATCAAACACGTGATTAGTGCATGATGAGCCATGTGATCAGTGCCTGATCAGCCACGTCATCAGTGCATGCGCAGTCACGTCATCAGTGCATGATAACCACGTGATCAGTGCATGCTCAGTCACGAGATCTGTACTTGATCAGCCACGTGATCAGTGCCTGCGGAGTCACGTGATCAGGGCCTGCTGAGCTGCGTGATTCCTGTCAGCTCATCTGCTTGACAATTGCCAGCTGAGCTGCGTGATTCCTGCCTGGTCACGTGCTTGATTATTGCCAGTTGAGCAGCATGATTCGTCACTGCTGAGCTCCATGCTTATTGCCTGCTGAATGCGTGGTTCGTGTCTGCTCCGCTCTTTGAGTATTGCCTCCTGAGGTCCCTGTTCGGTCGCCACCTGCCGGGGACCAGCCCCAACTGATCCAGGGTATTCGAAGGAGAGATGGCCTAGGCGACTATTTATATGCTAATCAGAGATGTCAAGAATAATAGTATGAGGAGAGCTCAGTAGGAAAATTCGGTGGAGAAAAGAGACTGAGTAGCTTGGTTTACGCGGAAGACCAATCAAACTTCAAGACAAGAAGTTTGCACCACTTACGTAGACGGCAGGCGCCCTCTCGAATAGCGAAAGGTGCCTCACCCTAGACACCTTCTCGAGTGGGTCTTAGCAGCCCAGGCATAATTAGTAAGCGTGGTGGGTTCCCCTCTCCAGATGGAGACTCAGCTGGAAGTTAAAGGGAAGAATGACAAGGAACTTTATGAATTGGAGCTGTAAGTTAACTCTTTGACAGAGAGAGCGAGATGGTGGTGGGGGACAGCCCCCAGTGAAATCAGAGGTGAGAGCACAAAGCAATACAGTAGGCAGATTCCTGTTTTTTTGGGGGGGAGATGCTCGAGAATATCGGGGTGGACTCCTGAGGCTCGATCCCGCATTTGCATATGCCGAGCCTCCTTCCTCATGACCTTTGTCCAGAGTGGAATGCCTCCCTGGCTCCCGGCACATGATCAGTGCATGCTCAGTCACGATATCAGGGCCTGCTCAGCCACGTGATCACTGACGGCACAGTCACGTGATCAGTGCCTCTCATTCACGTGATCACAGTATGATAAACACGTGATCAGTGAACGACCAGCCACGTGATCACTGCATGCACGGTCAGGTGGTCAGTTCCTGATCAGCCACCTGATCAGTGCGTGCACAGTCCCCTGATCAGCGCCTGTCAGTCACTGATCACTGCCTGATAAACACGGATCAGTGCCCGAACAGCCACGTCATCGGTGCATGCGCAGTCACGTGATCAGTGCATGATAGCCACGTGATCAGTGCGTGCACAGTTCCATGATCAGCGCCTGTCAGTCACTGATCATTGCCTGATAAACACGTGATCAGTGCATGATGAGCCATGTGATCAGTGCCCGATCAGCCACGTCATCAGTGCATGCGCAGTCACATCATCAGTGCATGATAGCCACGTGATCAGTGCATGCTCAGTCACATGATCTGGACTTGATCATCCACGTGTTCAGTGCGTGATCAATTTCGTGATCAGTGCATGATCAGTCACGTGACCAGTACATGGTAGCTACGTGATCATTGCATGATCAGCCACGTGATCAGTGCATGATACCCCGTGATCAGTGCATGATCAGTCATGTGATACGTGTGTGATCAGCCACGTGATCAGTAAATGATAGCCACGTGATCAGTGCATGATAACCACGTGATCAGTACATGATCATTCACGTGATACGTGTTTGATCAGCCACGTGATCAGTGCATGATGAGTCAGGTGATCAGTGCAGGATTAATTACGTGATCAGTGCATGATCAGTCACGTGACCAGTACATGGTTGCTACATGATCATTGCATGATCAGCCACGTGATCAGTGCATGATAGCCACGTGATCA
Organism: Bos javanicus; assembly: GCF_032452875.1. NCBI lineage: Eukaryota > Metazoa > Chordata > Mammalia > Artiodactyla > Bovidae > Bos > Bos javanicus. The sequence continues at coordinate 311,840 of NW_026893766.1, forward strand.
ATGCGTGATCAGTCACGTGATCAGTACATGATCAGTCACGTGAGCAGTGCATGATCATTTACATGATCTGTGCATGATCAGTCACGTGACCAGTATATGGTAGCTACGTGAACATTGCATGAGCAGCCAGGTGAAAAGTGCATGATAGCCACCTGATGTGTGCATGATCAGTTACGTGAGCAGAATATGATCAGCCACGTGATCAGTGCATGAGTGCCACGTGATGAGTGCATGATCAGTCACGTGACAGGTGTGTGATAGCCACGTCAACAGTGCATGTTCAGCCACGTGATCAGTGCATGATATCCACGTGATCAGTGCATGATCAGTTACGTGAACAGTGTATGATCAGCCACGTGAGCAGTGCCTGGTCAGACACGTGAACAGTGTATGATCAAACACGTGATCAGTGCCTGATCAGCCACGTCATCAGTGCATGCGCAGTCACGTCATCAGTGCATGATAGCCACGTGATCAGTGCATGCTCAGTCACGTGATCTGTACTTGATCAGCCACGTGATCAGTGCCTGCGGAGTCACGTGATCAGGGCCTGCTGAGCTGCGTGATTCCTGTCGGCTCATCTGCTTGACAATTGCCAGCTGAGCTGCGTGATTCCTGCCTGGTCACGTGCTTGATTATTGCCAGTTGAGCAGCATGATTCGTCACTGCTGAGCTCCATGCTTATTGCCTGCTGAATGCGCGGTTTGTGTCTGCTCCGCTCTTTGAGTATTGCCTCCTGAGGTCTCTGTTCGGTCGCCACCTGCCGGGGACCAGCCCCAACTGATCCAGGGTATTCGAAGGAGAGATGGCCTAGGCGACTATTTATATGCTAATCAGAGATGTCAAGAATAATAGTATGAGGAGAGCTCAGTAGGAAAATTCGGTGGAGAAAAGAGACTGAGTAGCTTGGTTTACGCGGAAGACCAATCAAACTTCAAGACAAGAAGTTTGCACCACTTACGTAGACGGCAGGCGCCCTCTCGAATAGCGAAAGGTGCCTCACCCTAGACACCTTCTCGAGTGGGTCTTAGCAGCCCAGGCATAATTAGTAAGCGTGGTGGGTTCCCCTCTCCAGATGGAGACTCAGCTGGAAGTTAAAGGGAAGAATGACAAGGAACTTTATGAATTGGAGCTGTAAGTTAACTCTTTGACAGAGAGAGCGAGATGGTGGTGGGGGACAGCCCCCAGTGAAATCAGAGGTGAGAGCACAAAGCAATACAGTAGGCAGATTCCTGTTTTTTGGGGGGAGATGCTCGAGAATATCGGGGTGGACTCCTGAGGCTCGATCCCGCATTTGCATATGCCGAGCCTCCTTCCTCATGACCTTTGTCCAGAGTGGAATGCCTCCCTGGCTCCCGGCACATGATCAGTGCATGCTCAGTCACGATATCAGGGCCTGCTCAGCCACGTGATCAGTGCCTCTCATTCACGTGATCACAGTATGATAAACACGTGATCAGTGAACGACCAGCCACGTGATCACTGCATGCACGGTCAGGTGGTCAGTTCCTGATCAGCCACCTGATCAGTGCGTGCACAGTCCCCTGATCAGCGCCTGTCAGTCACTGATCACTGCCTGATAAACACGGATCAGTGCCCGAACAGCCACGTCATCGGTGCATGCGCAGTCACGTGATCAGTGCATGATAGCCACGTGATCAGTGCGTGCACAGTTCCATGATCAGCGCCTGTCAGTCACTGATCATTGCCTGATAAACACGTGATCAGTGCATGATGAGCCATGTGATCAGTGCCCGATCAGCCACGTCATCAGTGCATGCGCAGTCACATCATCAGTGCATGATAGCCACGTGATCAGTGCATGCTCAGTCACATGATCTGGACTTGATCATCCACGTGTTCAGTGCGTGATCAATTTCGTGATCAGTGCATGATCAGTCACGTGACCAGTACATGGTAGCTACGTGATCATTGCATGATCAGCCACGTGATCAGTGCATGATACCCCGTGATCAGTGCATGATCAGTCATGTGATACGTGTGTGATCAGCCACGTGATCAGTAAATGATAGCCACGTGATCAGTGCATGATAACCACGTGATCAGTACATGATCATTCACGTGATACGTGTTTGATCAGCCACGTGATCAGTGCATGATGAGTCAGGTGATCAGTGCAGGATTAATTACGTGATCAGTGCATGATCAGTCACGTGACCAGTACATGGTTGCTACATGATCATTGCATGATCAGCCACGTGATCAGTGCATGATAGCCACGTGATCAATGCGTGATCAGTCACGTGATCAGTACATGATCAGTCACGTGAGCAGTGCATGATCATTTACATGATCTGTGCATGATCAGTCACGTGACCAGTATATGGTAGCTACGTGAACATTGCATGAGCAGCCAGGTGAAAAGTGCATGATAGCCACCTGATGTGTGCATGATCAGTTACGTGAGCAGAATATGATCAGCCACGTGATCAGTGCATGAGTGCCACGTGATGAGTGCATGATCAGTCACGTGACAGGTGTGTGATAGCCACGTCAACAGTGCATGTTCAGCCACGTGATCAGTGCATGATATCCACGTGATCAGTGCATGATCAGTTACGTGAACAGTGTATGATCAGCCACGTGAGCAGTGCCTGGTCAGACACGTGAACAGTGTATGATCAAACACGTGATCAGTGCCTGATCAGCCACGTCATCAGTGCATGCGCAGTCACGTCATCAGTGCATGATAGCCACGTGATCAGTGCATGCTCAGTCACGTGATCTGTACTTGATCAGCCACGTGATCAGTGCCTGCGGAGTCACGTGATCAGGGCCTGCTGAGCTGCGTGATTCCTGTCGGCTCATCTGCTTGACAATTGCCAGCTGAGCTGCGTGATTCCTGCCTGGTCACGTGCTTGATTATTGCCAGTTGAGCAGCATGATTCGTCACTGCTGAGCTCCATGCTTATTGCCTGCTGAATGCGCGGTTTGTGTCTGCTCCGCTCTTTGAGTATTGCCTCCTGAGGTCTCTGTTCGGTCGCCACCTGCCGGGGACCAGCCCCAACTGATCCAGGGTATTCGAAGGAGAGATGGCCTAGGCGACTATTTATATGCTAATCAGAGATGTCAAGAATAATAGTATGAGGAGAGCTCAGTAGGAAAATTCGGTGGAGAAAAGAGACTGAGTAGCTTGGTTTACGCGGAAGACCAATCAAACTTCAAGACAAGAAGTTTGCACCACTTACGTAGACGGCAGGCGCCCTCTCGAATGGCGAAAGGTGCCTCACCCTAGACACCTTCTCGAGTGGGTCTTAGCAGCCCAGGCATAATTAGTAAGCGTGGTGGGTTGCCCACTCCAGATGGAGACTCAGCTGGAAGTTAAAGGGAAGAATGACAAGGAACTTTATGAATTGGAGCTGTAAGTTAACTCTTTGACAGAGAGAGCGAGATGGTGGTGGGGGACAGCCCCCAGTGAAATCAGAGGTGAGAGCACAAAGCAATACAGTAGGCAGACTCCGGTTTTTTTGGGGCGGAGATGCTCGAGAATATCTGGGTGGACTCCTGAGGCTCGATCCCGCATTTGCGTATGCCGAGCCTTCTTCCTCATGACCTTTGTCCAGAGTGGAATGCCTCCCCGGCTCCTGGCACATGATCAGTGCATGCTCAGTCACGATATCAGGGCCTGCTCAGCCACGTGATCACTGACGGCACAGTCACGTGATCAGTGCCTCTCATTCACGTGATCACAGTATGATAAACACGTGATCAGTGAACGACCAGCCACGTGATCACTGCATGCGCGGTCAGGTGGTCAGTTACTGATCAGCCACCTGATCAGTGCGTGCACAGTCCCCTGATCAGCGCCTGTCAGTCACTGATCACTGCCTGATAAACACGGATCAGTGCCTGAACAGCCACGTCATCGGTGCATGCACAGTCACGTGATCAGTGCATGATAGCCACGTGATCAGTGCGTGCACAGTTCCATGATCAGCGCCTGTCAGTCACTGATCATTGCCTGATAAACACGTGATCAGTGCATGATGAGCCATGTGATCAGTGCCCGATCAGCCACGTCATCAGTGCATGCGCAGTCACATCATCAGTGCATGATAGCCACGTGATCAGTGCATGCTCAGTCACATGATCTGGACTTGATCATCCACGTGTTCAGTGCGTGATCAATTTCGTGATCAGTGCATGATCAGTCACGTGACCAGTACATGGTAGCTACGTGATCATTGCATGATCAGCCACGTGATCAGTGCATGATACCCCGTGATCAGTGCATGATCAGTCATGTGATACGTGTGTGATCAGCCACGTGATCAGTAAATGATAGCCACGTGATCAGTGCATGATAACCACGTGATCAGTACATGATCATTCACGTGATACGTGTTTGATCAGCCACGTGATCAGTGCATGATGAGTCAGGTGATCAGTGCAGGATTAATTACGTGATCAGTGCATGATCAGTCACGTGACCAGTACATGGTTGCTACATGATCATTGCATGATCAGCCACGTGATCAGTGCATGATAGCCACGTGATCAATGCGTGATCAGTCACGTGATCAGTACATGATCAGTCACGTGAGCAGTGCATGATCATTTACATGATCTGTGCATGATCAGTCACGTGACCAGTATATGGTAGCTACGTGAACATTGCATGAGCAGCCAGGTGAAAAGTGCATGATAGCCACCTGATGTGTGCATGATCAGTTACGTGAGCAGAATATGATCAGCCACGTGATCAGTGCATGAGTGCCACGTGATGAGTGCATGATCAGTCACGTGACAGGTGTGTGATAGCCACGTCAACAGTGCATGTTCAGCCACGTGATCAGTGCATGATATCCACGTGATCAGTGCATGATCAGTTACGTGAACAGTGTATGATCAGCCACGTGAGCAGTGCCTGGTCAGACACGTGAACAGTGTATGATCAAACACGTGATCAGTGCCTGATCAGCCACGTCATCAGTGCATGCGCAGTCACGTCATCAGTGCATGATAGCCACGTGATCAGTGCATGCTCAGTCACGTGATCTGTACTTGATCAGCCACGTGATCAGTGCCTGCGGAGTCACGTGATCAGGGCCTGCTGAGCTGCGTGATTCCTGTCGGCTCATCTGCTTGACAATTGCCAGCTGAGCTGCGTGATTCCTGCCTGGTCACGTGCTTGATTATTGCCAGTTGAGCAGCATGATTCGTCACTGCTGAGCTCCATGCTTATTGCCTGCTGAATGCGCGGTTTGTGTCTGCTCCGCTCTTTGAGTATTGCCTCCTGAGGTCTCTGTTCGTTCGCCACCTGCCGGGGACCAGCCCCAACTGATCCAGGGTATTCGAAGGAGAGATGGCCTAGGATACTATTTATATGCTAATCAGAGATGTCAAGAATAATAGTATGAGGAGAGCTCAGTAGGAAAATTCGGTGGAGAAAAGAGACTGAGTAGCTTGGTTTACGCGGAAGACCAATCAAACTTCAAGACAAGAAGTTTGCACCACTTACGTAGACGGCAGGCGCCCTCTCGAATGGCGAAAGGTGCCTCACCCTAGACACCTTCTCGAGTGGGTCTTAGCAGCCCAGGCATAATTAGTAAGCGTGGTGGGTTGCCCACTCCAGATGGAGACTCAGCTGGAAGTTAAAGGGAAGAATGACAAGGAACTTTATGAATTGGAGCTGTAAGTTAACTCTTTGACAGAGAGAGCGAGATGGTGGTGGGGGACAGCCCCCAGTGAAATCAGAGGTGAGAGCACAAAGCAATACAGTAGGCAGACTCCGGTTTTTTTGGGGCGGAGATGCTCGAGAATATCTGGGTGGACTCCTGAGGCTCGATCCCGCATTTGCGTATGCCGAGCCTCCTTCCTCATGACCTTTGTCCAGAGTGGAATGCCTCCCCGGCTCCTGGCACATGATCAGTGCATGCTCAGTCACGATATCAGGGCCTGCTCAGCCACGTGATCACTGACGGCACAGTCACGTGATCAGCGCCTCTCAGTCACGTGATCACCGTATGATAAACACGTGATCAGTGAACCACCAGCCACGTGATCACTGCATGCGCAGTCAGGTGGTCAGTTCCTGATCAGCCACCTGATCAGTGCGTGCACAGTCCCCTGATCAGCGCCTGTCAGTCACTGATCACTGCCTGATAAACACGTGATCAGTGCCCGAACAGCCACGTCATCGGTGCATGAGCAGTCACGTGATCAAGTCATGATAGCCACGTGATCAGTGCGTGCACAGTCCCATGATCAGCGCCTGTCAGTCACTGATCATTGCCTGATAAACACGTGATCAGTGCATGATGAGCCATGTGATCAGTGCCTGATCAGCCACGTCATCAGTGCATGCGCAGTCATGTCATCAGTGCATGATAGCCACGTGATCAGTGCATGCTCAGTCACGTGATCTGTACTTGATCAGCCACGTGATCAGTGCCTGCAGAGTCACGTGATCAGGGCCTGCTGAGCTGCGTGATTCCTGCCGGCTCATCTGCATGACAATTACCATCTGAGCTGCGTGATTCCTGTCGGCTCATCTGCTTGACAATTGCCAGCTGAGCTGTGTGATTCCTGCCTGGTCACGTGCTTGATTATTGCCAGTTGAGCAGCATGATTCGTCACTGCTGAGCTCCATGCTTATTGCCTGCTGATTGCGTGGTTCCTGTCTGCTCCGCTCTTTGAGTATTGCCTCCTGAGGTCCCTGTTCGGTCGCCACCTGCCGGGGACCAGCCCCAACTGATCCAGGGTATTCGAAGGAGAGATGGCCTAGGCGACTCTTTATATGCTAATCAAAGGTGTCAAGAATAATAGTATGAGGAGAGCTCAGTAGGAAAATTCGGTGGAGAAAAGAGACTGAGTAGCTTGGTTAACGCGGAAGACCAATCAAACTTCAAGACAAGAAGTTTGCACCACTTACGTGGGCCGCAGGCGCCCTCTTGAATAGCGAAAGGTGCCTCACCCTAGACACCTTCTCGAGTGGTTCTTAGCAGCCCAGGCATAATTAGTAAGCGTGGTGGGTTCCCCTCTCCAGATGGAGACTCAGCTGGAAGTTAAAGGGAAGAATGACAAGCAACTTTATGAATTGGAGCTGTAAGTTAACACTTTGACAGAGAGAGCGAGATGGTGGTGGGGGACAGCCCCCAGTGAAATCAGAGGTGAGAGCACAAAGCAATACAGTAGGCAGATTCCTGTTTTTTGGGGGGGAGATGCTCGAGAATATCCGGATGGACTCCTGAGGCTCGATCCCGCATTTGCATATGCCGAGCCTCCTTCCTCATGACCTTTGTCCAGAGTGGAATGCCTCCCTGGCTCCCGGCACATGATCAGTGCATGCTCAGTCACGATATCAGGGCCTGCTCAGCCACGTGATCACTGACGGCACAGTCACGTGATCAGTGCCTCTCATTCACGTGATCACAGTATGATAAACACGTGATCAGTGAACGACCAGCCACGTGATCACTGCATGCGCGGTCAGGTGGTCAGTTCCTGATCAGCCACCTGATCAGTGCGTGCACAGTCCCCTGATCAGCGCCTGTCAGTCACTGATCACTGCCTGATAAACACGGATCAGTGCCCGAACAGCCACGTCATCGGTGCATGCGCAGTCACGTGATCAGTGCATGATAGCCACGTGATCAGTGCGTGCACAGTTCCATGATCAGCGCCTGTCAGTCACTGATCATTGCCTGATAAACACGTGATCAGTGCATGATGAGCCATGTGATCAGTGCACGATCAGCCACGTCATCAGTGCATGCGCAGTCACATCATCAGTGCATGATAGCCACGTGATCAGTGCATGCTCAGTCACATGATCTGGACTTGATCATCCACGTGTTCAGTGCGTGATCAATTTCGTGATCAGTGCATGATCAGTCACGTGACCAGTACATGGTAGCTACGTGATCATTGCATGATCAGCCACGTGATCAGTGCATGATACCCCGTGATCAGTGCATGATCAGTCATGTGATACGTGTGTGATCAGCCACGTGATCAGTAAATGATAGCCACGTGATCAGTGCATGATAACCACGTGATCAGTACATGATCATTCACGTGATACGTGTTTGATCAGCCACGTGATCAGTGCATGATGAGTCAGGTGATCAGTGCAGGATTAATTACGTGATCAGTGCATGATCAGTCACGTGACCAGTACATGGTTGCTACATGATCATTGCATGATCAGCCACGTGATCAGTGCATGATAGCCACGTGATCAATGCGTGATCAGTCACGTGATCAGTACATGATCAGTCACGTGAGCAGTGCATGATCATTTACATGATCTGTGCATGATCAGTCACGTGACCAGTATATGGTAGCTACGTGAACATTGCATGAGCAGCCAGGTGAAAAGTGCATGATAGCCACCTGATGTGTGCATGATCAGTTACGTGAGCAGAATATGATCAGCCACGTGATCAGTGCATGAGTGCCACGTGATGAGTGCATGATCAGTCACGTGACAGGTGTGTGATAGCCACGTCAACAGTGCATGTTCAGCCACGTGATCAGTGCATGATATCCACGTGATCAGTGCATGATCAGTTACGTGAACAGTGTATGATCAGCCACGTGAGCAGTGCCTGGTCAGACACGTGAACAGTGTATGATCAAACACGTGATCAGTGCCTGATCAGCCACGTCATCAGTGCATGCGCAGTCACGTCATCAGTGCATGATAGCCACGTGATCAGTGCATGCTCAGTCACGTGATCTGTACTTGATCAGCCACGTGATCAGTGCCTGCGGAGTCACGTGATCAGGGCCTGCTGAGCTGCGTGATTCCTGTCGGCTCATCTGCTTGACAATTGCCAGCTGAGCTGCGTGATTCCTGCCTGGTCACGTGCTTGATTATTGCCAGTTGAGCAGCATGATTCGTCACTGCTGAGCTCCATGCTTATTGCCTGCTGAATGCGCGGTTTGTGTCTGCTCCGCTCTTTGAGTATTGCCTCCTGAGGTCTCTGTTCGGTCGCCACCTGCCGGGGACCAGCCCCAACTGATCCAGGGTATTCGAAGGAGAGATGGCCTAGGCGACTATTTATATGCTAATCAGAGATGTCAAGAATAAGAGTATGAGGAGAGCTCAGTAGGAAAATTCGGTGGAGAAAAGAGACTGAGTAGCTTGGTTTACGCGGAAGACCAATCAAACTTCAAGACAAGAAGTTTGCACCACTTACGTAGGCCGCAGGCGCCCTCTCGAATAGCGAAAGGTGCCTCACCCTAGACACCTTCTCCAGTGGGTCTTAGCAGCCCAGGCATAATTAGTAAGCGTGGTGGGTTCTGCGCTCCAGATGGAGACTCAGCTGGAAGTTAAAGGGAAGAATGACAAGGAACTTTATGAATTGGAGCTGTAAGTTAACTCTTTGACAGAGAGAGCGAGATGGAGGTGGGGGACAGCCTCCAGTGAAATCAGAGGTGAGAGCACAAAGCAATACAGTAGGCAGACTCCGGTTTTTTTGGGGGGGAGATGCTCGAGAATATCCGGGTGGACCCCTGAGGCTCGATCCCGCATTTGCGTATGCCGAGCCTCCTTCCTCATGACCTTTGTCCAGAGTGGAATGCCTCCCCGGCTCCCGGCACATGATCAGTGCATGCTCAGTCACGATATCAGTGCCTGCTCAGCCACGTGATCACTGACGGCACAGTCACGTGATCAGCGCCTCTCAGTCACGTGATCAGCGTATGATAAACACGTGATCAGTGAACGACCAAACAGGTGATCACTGCATGCCCAGTCAGGTGGTCAGTTCCTGATCAGCCACCTGATCAGTGCGTGCACAGTCCCATGATCAGCACCTGTCAGTCACTGATCATTGCCTGATAAACACGTGATCAGTGCATGATGAGCCATGTGATCAGTGCCTGATCAGCCACGTCATCAGTGCATGCGCAGTCACGTCATCAGTGCATGATAGCCACGTGATCAGTGCATGCTCAGTCACGTGATCTGGACTTGATGAGCAACGTGATCAGTGCATGATCAATTTCGTGATCAGTGCATGATCAGTCACGTGACCAGTACATTGTAGCTACGTGATCATTGCATGATCAGCCACGTGATCAGTGCATGATAGCCCCGTGATCAGTGCATGATCAGTCATGTGATACGTGTGTGATCAGCCACGTGATCAGTGCATGATATCCACGTGATCAGTGAATGATAGCCACGTGATCAGTGCATGATAACTACGTGATCAGTACATGATCATTCACGTGATACGTGTTTGATCAGCCACGTGATCATTGCATGATGAGTCAGGTGATCAGTGCAGGATTAATTACGTGATCAGTGCATGATCAGTCCCGTGACCAGTACATGGTTGCTACATGATCATTGCATGATCAGCCACGTGATCAGTGCATGATAGCCACGTGATCAGTGCGTGATCAGTCACGTGATCAGTACATGATCAGTCACGTGAGCAGTGCATGATCATTTACATGATCTGTGCATGATCAGTCACGTGACCAGTATATGGTAGCTACGTGAACATTGCATGAGCAGCCAGGTGAGAAGTGCATGATAGCCACCTGATGTGTGCATGATCAGTTACGTGAGCAGAATATGATCAGCCACGTGATCAGTGCATGAGTGCCACGTGATCAGTGCATGATCAGTCACGTGACAGGTGTGTGATAAGCCACGTGAACAGTGCATGGTCAGCCACGTGATCAGTGCATGATATCCACGTGATCAGTGCATGATCAGTTACGTGAACAGTGTATGATCAGCCAGGTGAGCAGTGCCTGGTCAGACACGTGAACAGTGTATGAGCAAACACGTGATCAGTGCATGATGAGCCATGTGATCAGTGCCTGATCAGCCACGTCATCAGTGCATGCGCAGTCACGTCATCAGTGCATGATAGCCACGTGATCAGTGCATGCTCAGTCACGTGATCTGGACTTGATCAGCCACGTGATCAGTGCCTGCAGAGTCACGTGATCAGGGCCTGCTTAGCTGCGTGATTCCTGCCGGCTCATCTGCATGACAATTGCCATCTGAGCTGCGTGATTCCTGTCGGCTCATCTGCTTGACAATTGCCAGCTGAGCTGCGTGATTCCTGCCTGGTCACGTGCTTGATTATTGCCAGTTGAGCAGCATGATTCGTCACTGCTGAGCTCCATGCTTATTGCCTGCTGAATGCGCGGTTCGTGTCTGCACCGCTCTTTGAGTATTGCCTCCTGAGGTCCCTTTTCGGTCGCCACCTGCCGGGGACCAGCCCCAACTGATCCAGGGTATTCGAAGCAGAGATGGCCTAGGCGACTCTATATATGCTAAACAGAGATGTCAAGAATAATAGTATGAGGAGAGCTCAGTAGGAAAATTCGGTGGAGAAAAGAGACTGAGTAGCTTGGTTTACACGGAAGACCAATCAAACTTCAAGACAAGAAGTTTGCACCACTTACGTAGGCCGCAGGCGCCCTCTCGAATAGCGAAAAGTGCCTCACCCTAGACACCTTCTCGAGTGGGTCTTAGCAGCCCAGGCGTAATTAGTAAGCGTGGTGGGTTCCCCACTCCAAATGGAGACTCAGATGGAAGTTAAAGGGAAGAATGACAAGGAACTTTAGGAATTGGAGCTCTAAGTTAACTCTTTGACAGAGAGAGCGAGATGGTGGTGGGGGACAGCCCCCAGTGAAATCAGAGGTGAGAGCACAAAGCAATACAGTAGGCAGACTCCGGTTTTTTTTTGGGGGGGGAGATGCTCGAGAATATCCGGGTGGACCCCTGAGGCTCGATCCCGCATTTGCGTATGCCGAGCCTCCTTCCTCATGACCTTTGTCAAGAGTGGAATGCCTCCCCGGCTCCCGGCACATGATCAGTGCATGCTCAGTCACGATATCAGTGCCTGCTCAGCCACGTGATCACTGACGGCACAGTCACGTGATCAGCGCCTCTCAGTCACGTGATCACCGAATGATAAACACGTGATCAGTGAACGACCAGCCAGGTGACCACTGCATGGGCGGTCAGGTGGTCAGTTCCTGATCAGCCACCAGATCAGTGCGTGCACAGTCCCCTGATCAGCGCCTGTCAGTCACTGATCACTGCCTGATAAACCCGTGATCTGTGCCCGAACAGCCACGTCATCAGTGCATGCGCAGTCACGTGATCAGCGCCTGTCAGTCACTGATCACTGCCTGATAAACACGTGATCAGTGCCCGAACAGCCACGTCATCGGTGCATGCGCAGTCACGTGATCAGTGCATGATAGCAACGTGATCAGTTCGTGCACAGTCCCATGATCAGCGCCTGTCAGTCACTGATCATTGCCTGATAAACACGTGATCAGTGCATGATGAGCCATGTGATCAGTGCCTGATCAGCCACATCATCAGTGCATGCGCAGTCACGTCATCAGTGCATGATAGCCACGTGATCAGTGCATGCTCAGTCACGTGATCTGGACTTGATCATCCACGTGTTCAGTGCGTGATCAATTTCGTGATCAGTGCATGATCAGTCACGTGACCAGTACATGGTAGCTACGTGATCATTGCATGATCAGCCACGTGATCAGTGCATGATAGCCCCGTGATCAGTGCATGATCAGTCATGTGATACGTGTGTGATCAGCCACGTGATCAGTAAATGATAGCCACGTGATCAGTGCATGATAACCACGTGATCAGTACATGATCATTCACGTGATACGTGTTTGATCAGCCACGTGATCAGTGCATGATGAGTCAGGTGATCAGTGCAGGATTAATTACGTGATCAGTGCATGATCAGTCACGTGACCAGTACATGGTTGCTACATGATCATTGCATGATCAGCCACGTGATCAGTGCATGATAGCCACGTGATCAGTGAGTGATCAGTCACGTGATCAGTACATGATCAGTCACGTGAGCAGTGCATGTTCATTTACATGATCTGTGCATGATCAGTCACGTGACCAGTATATGGTAGCTACGTGAACATTGCATGAGCAGCCAGGTGAGAAGTGCATGATAGCCACCTGATGTGTGCATGATCAGTTACATGAGCAGAATATGATCAGCCACGTGATCAGTGCATGAGTGCCACGTGATCAGTGCATGATCAGTCACGTGATCTGTACTTGATCAGCCACGTGATAAGTGCATGATGAGCCATGTGATCAGTGCCTGATCAGCCACGTCATCAGGGCATGCGCAGTCACGTCATCAGTGCATGATAGCCACGTGATCTGTGCATGCTCAGTCACGTGATCTGTACTTGATCAGCCACGTGATCAGTGCCTGCAGAGTCAAGTGATCAGGGCCTGCTGAGCTGCGTGATTCCTGCCGGCTCATCTGCATGACAATTGCCATCTGAGCTACGTGATTCCTGTCGGCTCATCTGCTTGACAATTGCCAGCTGAGCTGCGTGATTCCTGCCTGGTCACGTGCTTGATTATTGCCAGTTGAGCAGCATGATTCGTCACTGCTGAGCTCCATGCTTATTGCCTGCTGATTGCGTGGTTCGTGTCTGCTCAGCTCTTTGAGTATTGCCTCCTGAGATCCCTGTTCGGTCGCCACCTGCCGGGGACCAGCCCCAACTGACCCAGGGTATTCGAAGGAGATATGGCCTAGGCGACTATTTATATGCTAATCAGAGATGTCAAGAATAATAGTATGAGGAGAGCTCAGTAGGAAAATTCGGTGGAGAAAAGAGACTGAGTAGCTTGGTTTACTCGGAAGACCAAACTTCAAGACAAGAAGTTTGCACCACTTACGTAGGCCGCAGGCGCCCTCTCGAATAGTGAAAGGTGCCTCACCCTAGACACCTTCTCGAGTGGGTCTTAGCAGCCCAGGCATAATTAGTAAGCGTGGTGGGTTCCGCGCTCCAGATGGAGACTCAGCTGGAAGGTAAAGGGAAGAATGACAAGGAACTTTATGAATTGGAGCTGTAAGTTACCTCTTTGACAGAGAGAGCGAGATGGTGGTGGGGGACAGCCCCCAGTGAAATCAGAGGTGAGAGCACAAAGCAATACAGTAGGCAGACTCCGGTTTTTTTGGGGGGGAGATGCTAGAAAATATCCGGGTGGACTCCTGAGGCTCGATCCCGCACTTGCGTATGCCGAGCCTCCTTCCTCATGACCTTGGTCCAGAGTGGAATGCCTCCCCGGCTCCCGGCACATGATCAGTGCATGCTCAGTCACGATATCAGTGCCTGCTCAGCCACGTGATCACTGACGGCACAGTCACGTGATCAGCGCCTCTCAGTCACGTGATCACCGTATGATGAACACGTGATCAGTGAACGACCAGCCAGGTGATCACTGCATTCGCGGTCAGGTGGTCAGATCCTGATCAGCCACCTGATCAGTGCGTGCACAGTCCCCTGATCAGCGCCTGTCAGTCACTGATCATTGCCTGAGAAACACGTGATCAGTGCATGATGAGCCATGTGATCAGTACCCGATCAGCCACGTCATCAGAGCATGCGCAGTCACGTCATCAGTGCATGATAGCCAGGTGATCAGTGTGTGCACAGTCCCATGATCAGCGCCTGTCAGTCACTGATCATTGCCTGAGAAACACGTGATCAGTGCATGATGAGCCATGTGATCAGTACCCGATCAGCCACGTCATCAGTGCATGCGCAGTCACGTCATCAGTGCATGATAGCCAGGTGATCGGTGCCTGCTCAGTCACGTGATCTGTAATTGATCAGCCACGTGATCAGTGCCTGCCGAGTCACGTGATCAGGGCCTGCTGTGCTGCGTGATTCCTGCCGGTTCATCTGCTTGACAATTGCTAGCTGAGCTGCGGGATTCCTGCCTGGTCACGTGCTTGATTATTGCCAGTTGAGCAGCATGATTCGTCACTGCTGAGCTCCATGCTTATTGCCTGCTGATTGCGTGGTTCGTGTCTGCTCAGCTCTTTGAGTATTGCCTCCTGAGGTCCCTGTTCGGTCGCCACCTGCCGGGGACCAGCCCCAACTGATCCAGGGTATTCGAAGGAGAGATGGCCTAGGCGACTATTTATATGCTAATCAGAGATGTCAAAAATAATAGTATGAGGAGAGCTCAGTAGGAAAATTCGGTGGAGAAAAGAGACTGAGGAGCTTGGTTTACGCGGAAGACCAATCAAACTTCAAGACAAGAAGTTTGCACCACTTACGTAGGCCGCAGGCGCCCTCTCGAATGGCGAAAGGTGCCTCAGCCTAGACACCTTCTCGAGTGGGTCTTAGCAGCCCAGGCATAATTAGGAAGCGTGGTGGGTTCCGCGCTCCAGATGGAGACTCAGCTGGAAGTTAAAGGGAAGAATGACAAGGAACTTTATGAATTGGAGCTGTAAGTTACCTCTTTGACAGAGAGAGCGAGATGGTGGTGGGGGACAGCCCCCAGTGAAATCAGAGGTGAGAGCACAAAGCAATACAGTAGGCAGACTCCGGTTTTTTTGGGGGGGAGATGCTCGAGAATATCCGGGTGGACTCCTGAGGCTCGATCCCGCATTTGCGTATGCCGAGCCTCCTTCCTCATGACCTTTGTCCAGAGTGGAATGCCTCCCCGGCTCCCGGCACATGATCAGTGCATGCTCAGTCACGATATCAGTGCCTGCTCAGCCACGTGATCACTGACGGCACAGTCACGTGATCAGCGCCTCTCAGTCACGTGATCACCGTATGATAAACACGTGATCAGTGAACGACCAGCCAGGTGATCACTGCATGCGCGGTCAGGTGGTCAGTTCCTGATCAGCCACCTGATCAGTTCGTGCACAGTCCCCTGATCAGCGCCTGTCAGTCACTGATCACTGCCTGATAAACCCGTGATCAGTGCCCGAAGAGCCACGTCATCAGTGCATGCGCAGTCACGCGATCAGTGCATGATAGCCACGTGATCAGTGCGTGCACAGTCCCATGATCAGCGCCTGTCAGTCACTGATCATTGCCTGAGAAACACGTGATCAGTGCATGATGAGCCATGTGATCAGTGCCCGATCAGCCACGTCATCAGTGCATGCGCAGTCACGTCATCAGTGCATGATAGCCACGTGATCAGTGCCTGCTCAGTCACGTGATCTGGACTTGATCAGCCACGTGATCAGTGCCTGCAGAGTCACGTGATCAGGGCCTGCTGAGCTGCGTGATTCCTGCCGGCTCATCTGCATGACAATTGCCATCTGAGCTGCGTGATTCCTGCCGGCTCATCTGCTTGACAATTGCCAGCTGAGCTGCGTGATTCCTGCCTGGTCACGTGCTTGATTACTGCCAGTTGAGCAGCACGATTCGTCACTGCTGAGCTCCATGCTTATTGCCTGCTGATTGCGTGGTTCCTGTCTGCTCAGCTCTTTGAGTATTGCCTCCTGAGGTCCCTGTTCGGTCGCCACCTGCCGGGGACCAGCCCCAACTGATCCAGGGTATTCGAAGGAGAGATGGCCTAGGCGACTATTTATATGCTAATCAGAGATGTTAAAAATAATAGTATGGGAAGAGCTCAGTAGGAAAATTCGGTGGAGAAAAGAGACTGAGGAGCTTGGTTTACGCGGAAGACCAATCAAACTTCAAGACAAGAAGTTTGCACCACTTACGTAGGCCGCAGGCGCCCTCTCGAATAGTGAAAGGTGCCTCACCCTAGACACCTTCTCGAGTGGGTCTTAGCAGCCCAGGCATAATTAGTAAGCGTGGTGGGTTCCGCCTACCAGATGGAGACTCAGCTGGAAGTTAAAGGGAAGAATGACAAGGAACTTTATGAATTGGAGCTGTAAGTTAACTCTTTGACAGAGAGAGCGCGATGGTGGTGGGGGACAGCCGCCAGTGAAATCAGAGGTGAGAGCACAAAGCAATACAGTAGGCAGACTCTGGTTTTTTTGGGGGAGATGCTCGAGAATATCCGGATGGACCCCTGAGGCTCGATCCCGAATTTGCGTATGCCGAGCCTCCTTCCTCATGACCTTTGTCCAGAGTGGAATGCCTCCCCGGCTCCCGGCACATGATCAGTGCATGCTCAGTCATGATATCAGTGCATGCTCAGCCACGTGATCACTGACGGCACAGTCACGTGATCAGCGCCTCTCAGTCACGTGATCACCGTAGGATAAACAAGTGATCAGTGAACGACCAGCCATGTGATCACTGCATGCGCAGTCAGGTGGATAGTTCCTGATCAGCCACCTGATCAGTGCGTGCACAGTCCGCTGATCAGCGCCTGTCAGTTACTTATCACTGCCTGATAAACACGTGATCAGTGCCCGAACAGCCACGTCATCAGTGCATGCGCAGTCACGTGATCAGTGCATGATAGCCACGTGATCAGTGCGTGCACAGTCCCATGATCAGCGCCTGTCAGTCACTGATCATTGCCTGATAAACACGTGATCAGTGCATGATGAGACATGTGATCAGTGCCTGATCAGCCACGTCATCAGGGCATGCGCAGTCACGTCATCAGTGCATGATAGCCACGTGATCTGTGCATGCTCAGTCACCTGATCTGTACTTGATCAGCCACGTGATCAGTGCCTGCAGAGTCACGTGATCAGGGCCTGCTGAGCTGCGTGATTCCTGCCAGCTCATCTGCATGACAATTGCCATCTGAGCTGCGTGATTCCTGTCGGCTCATCTGCTTGACAATTGCCAGCTGAGCTGCGTGATTCCTGCCTGGTCACGTGCTTGATTATTGCCAGTTGAGCAGCATGATTCGTCACTGCTGAGCTCCATGCTTATTGCCTGCTGATTTCGTGGTTCGTGTCTGCTCAGCTCTTAGAGTATTGCCTCCTGAGGTCCCTGTTCGGTCACCACCTGCCGGGGACCAGCCCCAACTGATCCAGGGTATTCAAAGGAGAGATGGCCTAGGCGACTATTTATATGCTAATCAGAGATGTCAAGAATAATAGTATGAGGAGAGCTCAGTAGGAAAATTCGGTGGAGAAAAGAGACTGAGGAGCTTGGTTTACGCGGAAGACCAATCAAACTTCAAGACAAGAAGTTTGCACCACTTACGTAGGCCGCAGGCGCCCTCTCGAATGGCGAAAGGTGCCTCACCCTAGACACCTTCTCGAGTGGGTCTTAGCAGCCCAGGCATAATTAGGAAGCGTGGTGGGTTCCGCGCTCCAGATGGAGACTCAGCTGGAAGGTAAAGGGAAGAATGACAAGGAACTTTATGAATTGGAGCTGTAAGTTACCTCTTTGACAGAGAGAGCGAGATGGTGGTGGGGGACAGCCCCCAGTGAAATCAGAGGTGAGGGCACAAAGCAATACAGTAGGCAGACTCCGGTTTTTTTGGGGGAGATGCTCGAGAATATCCGGGTGGACTCCTGAGGCTCGATCCCGCACTTGCGTATGCCGAGCCTCCTTCCTCATGACCTTGGTCCAGAGTGGAATGCCTCCCCGGCTCCCGGCACATGATCAGTGCATGCTCAGTCACGATATCAGTGCCTGCTCAGCCACGTGATCACTGACGGCACAGTCACGTGATCAGCGCCTCTCAGTCACGTGATCACCGTATGATGAACACGTGATCAGTGAACGACCAGCCAGGTGATCACTGCATTCGCGGTCAGGTGGTCAGTTCCTGATCAGCCACCTGATCAGTGCGTGCACAGTCCCCTGATCAGCGCCTGTCAGTCACTGATCACTGCCTGATAAACCCGTGATCAGTGCCCGAACAGCCACGTCATCAGTGCATGCGCAGTCACGTGATCAGTGCATGATAGCCACGTGATCAGTGCGTGCACAGTCCCATGATCAGCGCCTGTCAGTCACTGATCATTGCCTGAGAAACACGTGATCAGTGCATGATGAGCCATGTGATCAGTACCCGATCAGCCACGTCATCAGTGCATGCGCAGTCACGTCATCAGTGCATGATAGCCACGTGATCAGTGCCTGCTCAGTCACGTGATCTGGAATTGATCAGCCACGTGATCAGTGCCTGCAGAGTCACGTGATCAGGGCCTGCTGAGCTGCGTGATTCCTGCCGGCTCATCTGCTTGACAATTGCCAGCTGAGCTGCGTGATTCCTGCCTGGTCACGTGCTTGATTATTGCCAGTTGAGCAGCATTATTCGTCACTGCTGAGCTCCATGCTTATTGCCTGCTGATTGCGTGGTTCGTGTCTGCTCAGCTCTTTGAGTATTGCCTCCTGAGGTCCCTGTTCGGTCGCCACCTGCCGGGGACCAGCCCCAACTGATCCAGGGTATTCGAAGGAGAGATGGCCTAGGCGACTATTTATATGCTAATCAGAGATGTCAAAAATAATAGTATGAGGAGAGCTCAGTAGGAAAATTCGGTGGAGAAAAGAGACTGAGTAGCTTGGTTTACGCGGAAGACCAATCAAACTTCAAGACAAGAAGTTTGCACCACTTACGTAGGCCGCAGGCGCCCTCTCGAATGGCGAAAGGTGCCTCAGCCTAGACACCTTCTCGAGTGGGTCTTAGCAGCCCAGGCATAATTTGTAAGCGTGGTGGGTTCCGCGCTCCAGATGGAGACTCAGCTGGAAGTTAAAGGGAAGAATGACAAGGAACTTTATGAATTGGAGCTGTAAGTTACCTCTTTGACAGAGAGAGCGAGATGGTGGTGGGGGACAGCCCCCAGTGAAATCAGAGGTGAGAGCACAAAGCAATACAGTAGGCAGACTCCGGTTTTTTGGGGGAGATGCTCGAGAATATCCGGGTGGACTCCTGAGGCTCGATCCCGCATTTGCGTATGCCGAGCCTCCTTCCTCATGACCTTTGTCCAGAGTGGAATGCCTCCCCGGCTCCCGGCACATGATCAGTGCATGCTCAGTCACGATATCAGTGCCTGCTCAGCCACGTGATCACTGACGGCACAGTCACGTGATCAGCGCCTCTCAGTCACGTGATCACCGTATGATAAACACGTGATCAGTGAACGACCAGCCAGGTGATCACTGCATGCGCGGTCAGGTGGTCAGTTCCTGATCAGCCACCTGATCAGTGCGTGCACAGTCCCCTGATCAGCTCCTGTCAGTCACTGATCACTGCCTGATAAACCCGTGATCAGTGCCCGAAGAGCCACGTCATCAGTGCATGCGCAGTCACGTGATCAGTGCATGATAGCCACGTGATCAGTGCGTGCACAGTCCCATGATCAGCGCCTGTCAGTCACTGATCATTGCCTGGGAAACACGTGATCAGTGCATGATGAGCCATGTGATCAGTGCCCGATCAGCCACGTCATCAGTGCATGCGCAGTCACGTCATCAGTGCATGATAGCCACGTGATCAGTGCGTGACAGTCCCATGATCAGCGCCTGTCAGTCACTGATCATTGACTGAGAAACACGTGATCAGTGCATGATGAGCCATGTGATCAGTGCCCGATCAGTCATCAGTGCATGATAGCCACGTGATCAGTGCATGCTCATCACGTGATCTGGACTTGATCAGCCACGTGATCAGTGCCTGCAGAGTCACGTGATCAGGGCCTGCTGAGCTGCGTGATTCCTGCCGGCTCATCTGCATGACAATTGCCATCTGAGCTGCGTGAGTCCTGTCGGCTCATCTGCTTGACAATTGCCAGCTGAGCTGCGTGATTCCTGCCTGGTCACGTGCTTGATTATTGCCAGTTGAGCAGCATGATTCGTCACTGCTGAGCTCCATGCTTATTGCCTGCTGATTGCGTGGTTCGTGTCTGCTCAGCTCTTTAAGTATTGCCTCCTGAGGTCCCTGTTCGGTCGCCACCTGCCGGGGACCAGCCCCAACTGATCCAGGGTATTCGAAGGAGAGATGGCCTAGGCGACTATTTATATGCTAATCAGAGATGTCAAGAATAATAGTATGAGGAGAGCTCAGTAGGAAAATTCGGTGGAGAAAAGAGACTGAGTAGCTTGGTTTACGCGGAAGACCAATCAAACTTCAAGACAAGAAGTTTGCACCACTTACGTAGGCCGCAGGCGCCCTCTCGAATGGCGAAAGGTGCCTCAGCCTAGACACCTTCTCGAGTGGGTCTTAGCAGCCCAGGCATAATTAGGAAGCATGGTGGGTTCCGCGCTCCAGATGGAGACTCAGCTGGAAGTTAAAGGGAAGAATGACAAGGAACTTTATGAATTGGAGCTGTAAGTTACCTCTTTGACAGAGAGAGCGAGATGGTGGTGGGGGACAGCCCCCAGTGAAATCAGAGGTGAGAGCACAAAGCAATACAGTAGGCAGACTCCGGTTTTTTGGGGGGGAGATGCTCGAGAATATCCGGGTGGACTCCTGAGGCTCGATCCCCCATTTGCGTATGCCGAGCCTCCTTCCTCATGACCTTTGTCCAGAGTGGAATGCCTCCCCGGCTCCCGGCACATGATCAGTGCATGCTCAGTCACGATATCAGTGCCTGCTCAGCCACGTGATCACTGACGGCACAGTCACGTGATCAGCGCCTCTCAGTCACGTGATCACCGTATGATAAACACGTGATCAGTGAACGACCAGCCAGGTGATCACTGCATGCGCGGTCAGGTGGTCAGTTCCTGATCAGCCACCTGATCAGTGCGTGCACAGTCCCCTGATCAGCGCCTGTCAGTCACTGATCACTGCCTGATAAACCCGTGATCAGGGCCCGAAGAGCCACGTCATCAGTGCATGCGCAGTCACGTGATCAGTGCATGATAGCCACGTGATCAGTGCGTGCACAGTCCCATGATCAGCGCCTGTCAGTCACTGATCATTGCCTGATAAACACGTGATCAGTGCATGATGAGCCATGTGATCAGTGCCCGATCAGCCACGTCATCAGTGCATGCGCAGTCACGTCATCAGTGCATGATAGCCACGTGATCAGTGCCTGCTCAGTCACGTGATCTGGACTTGATCAGCCACGTGATCAGTGCCTGCAGAGTCACGTGATCAGGGCGTGCTGAGCTGCGTGATTCCTGCCGGCTCATCTGCATGACAATTGCCATCTGAGCGGCGTGATTCCTGTCGGCTCATCTGCTTGACAATTGCCAGCTGAGCTGCGTGATTCCTGCCTGGTCACGTGCTTGATTATTGCCAGTTGAGCAGCACGATTCGTCACTGCTGAGCTCCATGCTTACTGCCTGCTGATTGCGTGGTTCCTGTCTGCTCAGCTCTTTGAGTATTGCCTCCTGAGGTCCCTGTTCGGTCGCCACCTGCCGGGGACCAGCCCCAACTGATCCAGGGTATTCGAAGGAGAGATGGCCTAGGCGACTATTTATATGCTAATCAGAGATGTCAAAAATAATAGTATGAGGAGAGCTCAGTAGGAAAATTCGGTGGAGAAAAGAGACTGAGGAGCTTGGTTTACGCGGAAGACCAATCAAACTTCAAGACAAGAAGTTTGCACCACTTACGTAGGCCGCAGGCGCCCTCTCGAATAGTGAAAGGTGCCTCACCCTAGACACCTTCTCGAGTGGGTCTTAGCAGCCCAGGCATAATTAGTAAGCGTGGTGGGTTCCGCGCTCCAGATGGAGACTCAGCTGGAAGTTAAAGGGAAGAATGACAAGGAACTTTATGAATTGGAGCTGTAAGTTAACTCTTTGACAGAGAGAGCGAGATGGTGGTGGGGGACAGCCGCCAGTGAAATCAGAGGTGAGAGCACAAAGCAATACAGTAGGCAGACTCTGGTTTTTTTGGGGGGAGATGCTCGAGAATATCCGGGTGGACCCCTGAGGCTCGATCCCGAATTTGCGTATGCCGAGCCTCCTTCCTCATGACCTTTGTCCAGAGTGGAATGCCTCCCCGGCTCCCGGCACATGATCAGTGCATGCTCAGTCACGATATCAGTGCATGCTCAGCCACGTGATCACTGACGGCACAGTCACGTGATCAGCGCCTCTCAGTCACGTGATCACCGTATGATAAACAAGTGATCAGTGAACGACCAGCCATGTGATCACTGCATGCGCGGTCAGGTGGACAGTTCCTGATCAGCCACCTGATCAGTGCGTGCACAGTCCGCTGATCAGCGCCTGTCAGTCACTTATCACTGCCTGATAAACACGTGATCAGTGCCCGAACAGCCACGTCATCAGTGCATGCGCAGTCACGTGATCAGTGCATGATAGCCACGTGATCAGTGCGTGCACAGTCCCATGATCAGCGCCTGTCAGTCACTGATCATTGCCTGATAAACACGTGATCAGTGCATGATGAGACATGTGATCAGTGCCCGATCAGCCACGTCATCAGTGCATGCGCAGTCACGTCATCAGTGCATGATAGCCACGTGATCAGTGCATGCTCAGTCACCTGATCTGGACTTGATCAGCCACGTGATCAGTGCCTGCAGAGTCACGTGATCAGGGCCTGCTGAGCTGCGTGATTCCTGCCAGCTCATCTGCATGACAATTGCCATCTGAGCTGCGTGATTCCTGTCGGCTCATCTGCTTGACAATTGCCAGCTGAGCTGCGTGATTCCTGCCTGGTCACGTGCTTGATTATTGCCAGTTGAGCAGCATGATTCGTCACTGCTGAGCTCCATGCTTATTGCCTGCTGATTGCGTGGTTCGTGTCTGCTCAGCTCTTTGAGTATTGCCTCCTGAGGTCCCTGTTCGGTCACCACCTGCCGGGGACCAGCCCCAACTGATCCAGGGTATTCGAAGGAGAGATGGCCTAGGCGACTATTTATATGCTAATCAGAGATGTCAAGAATAATAGTATGAGGAGAGCTCAGTAGGAAAATTCGGTGGAGAAAAGAGACTGAGGAGCTTGGTTTACGCGGAAGACCAATCAAACTTCAAGACAAGAAGTTTGCACCACTTACGTAGGCCGCAGGCGCCCTCTCGAATGGCGAAAGGTGCCTCACCCTAGACACCTTCTCGAGTGGGTCTTAGCAGCCCAGGCATAATTAGGAAGCGTGGTGGGTTCCGCGCTCCAGATGGAGACTCAGCTGGAAGGTAAAGGGAAGAATGACAAGGAACTTTATGAATTGGAGCTGTAAGTTACCTCTTTGACAGAGAGAGCGAGATGGTGGTGGGGGACAGCCCCCAGTGAAATCAGAGGTGAGGGCACAAAGCAATACAGTAGGCAGACTCCGGTTTTTTTGGGGGAGATGCTCGAGAATATCCGGGTGGACTCCTGAGGCTCGATCCCGCACTTGCGTATGCCGAGCCTCCTTCCTCATGACCTTGGTCCAGAGTGGAATGCCTCCCCGGCTCCCGGCACATGATCAGTGCATGCTCAGTCACGATATCAGTGCCTGCTCAGCCACGTGATCACTGACGGCACAGTCACGTGATCAGCGCCTCTCAGTCACGTGATCACCGTATGATGAACACGTGATCAGTGAACGACCAGCCAGGTGATCACTGCATTCGCGGTCAGGTGGTCAGTTCCTGATCAGCCACCTGATCAGTGCGTGCACAGTCCCCTGATCAGCGCCTGTCAGTCACTGATCACTGCCTGATAAACCCGTGATCAGTGCCCGAACAGCCACGTCATCAGTGCATGCGCAGTCACGTGATCAGTGCATGATAGCCACGTGATCAGTGCGTGCACAGTCCCATGATCAGCGCCTGTCAGTCACTGATCATTGCCTGAGAAACACGTGATCAGTGCATGATGAGCCATGTGATCAGTACCCGATCAGCCACGTCATCAGTGCATGCGCAGTCACGTCATCAGTGCATGATAGCCACGTGATCAGTGCCTGCTCAGTCACGTGATCTGGAATTGATCAGCCACGTGATCAGTGCCTGCAGAGTCACGTGATCAGGGCCTGCTGAGCTGCGTGATTCCTGCCGGCTCATCTGCTTGACAATTGCCAGCTGAGCTGCGTGATTCCTGCCTGGTCACGTGCTTGATTATTGCCAGTTGAGCAGCATGATTCGTCACTGCTGAGCTCCATGCTTATTGCCTGCTGATTGCGTGGTTCGTGTCTGCTCAGCTCTTTGAGTATTGCCTCCTGAGGTCCCTGTTCGGTCGCCACCTGCCGGGGACCAGCCCCAACTGATCCAGGGTATTCGAAGGAGAGATGGCCTAGGCGACTATTTATATGCTAATCAGAGATGTCAAAAATAATAGTATGAGGAGAGCTCAGTAGGAAAATTCGGTGGAGAAAAGAGACTGAGGAGCTTGGTTTACGCGGAAGACCAATCAAACTTCAAGACAAGAAGTTTGCACCACTTACGTAGGCCGCAGGCGCCCTCTCGAATGGCGAAAGGTGCCTCAGCCTAGACACCTTCTCGAGTGGGTCTTAGCAGCCCAGGCATAATTAGGAAGCGTGGTGGGTTCCGCGCTCCAGATGGAGACTCAGCTGGAAGTTAAAGGGAAGAATGACAAGGAACTTTATGAATTGGAGCTGTAAGTTACCTCTTTGACAGAGAGAGCGAGATGGTGGTGGGGGACAGCCCCCAGTGAAATCAGAGGTGAGAGCACAAAGCAATACAGTAGGCAGACTCCGGTTTTTTGGGGGGAGATGCTCGAGAATATCCGGGTGGACTCCTGAGGCTCGATCCCGCATTTGCGTATGCCGAGCCTCCTTCCTCATGACCTTTGTCCAGAGTGGAATGCCTCCCCGGCTCCCGGCACATGATCAGTGCATGCTCAGTCACGATATCAGTGCCTGCTCAGCCACGTGATCACTGACGGCACAGTCACGTGATCAGCGCCTCTCAGTCACGTGATCACCGTATGATAAACACGTGATCAGTGAACGACCAGCCAGGTGATCACTGCATGCGCGGTCAGGTGGTCAGTTCCTGATCAGCCACCTGATCAGTGCGTGCACAGTCCCCTGATCAGCTCCTGTCAGTCACTGATCACTGCCTGATAAACCCGTGATCAGTGCCCGAAGAGCCACGTCATCAGTGCATGCGCAGTCACGTGATCAGTGCATGATAGCCACGTGATCAGTGCGTGCACAGTCCCATGATCAGCGCCTGTCAGTCACTGATCATTGCCTGAGAAACACGTGATCAGTGCATGATGAGCCATGTGATCAGTGCCCGATCAGCCACGTCATCAGTGCATGATAGCCACGTGATCAGTGCCTGCTCAGTCACGTGATCTGGACTTGATCAGCCACGTGATCAGTGCCTGCAGAGTCACGTGATCAGGGCCTGCTGAGCTGCGTGATTCCTGCCGGCTCATCTGCATGACAATTGCCATCTGAGCTGCGTGAGTCCTGTCGGCTCATCTGCTTGACAATTGCCAGCTGAGCTGCGTGATTACTGCCTGGTCACGTGCTTGATTATTGCCAGTTGAGCATCATGATTCGTCACTGCTGAGCTCCATGCTTATTGCCTGCTGATTGCGTGGTTCGTGTCTGCTCAGCTCTTTAAGTAGTGCCTCCTGAGGTCCCTGTTCGGTCGCCACCTGCCGGGGACCAGCCCCAACTGATCCAGGGTATTCGAAGTAGAGATGGCCTAGGCGACTATTTATATGCTAATCAGAGATGTCAAGAATAATAGTATGAGGAGAGCTCAGTAGGAAAATTCGGTGGAGAAAAGAGACTGAGGAGCTTGGTTTACGCGGAAGACCAATCAAACTTCAAGACAAGAAGTTTGCACCACTTACGTAGGCCGCAGGCGCCCTCTCGAATGGCGAAAGGTGCCTCACCCTAGACACCTTCTCGAGTGGGTCTTAGCAGCCCAGGAATAATTAGGAAGCGTGGTGGGTTCCGCGCTCCAGATGGAGACTCAGCTGGAAGTTAAAGGGAAGAATGACAAGGAACTTTATGAATTGGAGCTGTAAGTTACCTCTTTGACAGAGAGAGCAAGATGGTGGTGGGGGACAGCCCCCAGTGAAATCAGAGATGAGAGCACAAAGCAATACAGTAGGCAGACTCCGGTTTTTTTGGGGGAGATGCTCGAGAATATCCGGGTGGACTCCTGAGGCTCGATCCCGCATTTGCGTATGCCGAGCCTCCTTCCTCATGACCTTTGTCCAGAGTGGAATGCCTCCCCGGCTCCCGGCACATGATCAGTGCATGCTCAGTCACGATATCAGTGCCTGCTCAGCCACGTGATCACTGACGGCACAGTCACGTGATCAGCGCCTCTCAGTCACGTGATCACCGTATGATGAACACGTGATCAGTGAACGACCAGCCAGGTGATCACTGCATGCGCGGTCAGGTGGTCAGTTCCTGATCAGCCACCTGATCACTGCGTGCACAGTCCCCTGATCAGCGCCTGTCAGTCACTGATCACTGCCTGATAAACCCGTGATCAGTGCCCGAACAGCCACGTCATCAGTGCATGCGCAGTCACGTGATCAGTGCATGATAGCCACGTGATCAGTGCGTGCACAGTCCCATGATCAGCGCCTGTCAGTCACTGATCATTGCCTGGGAAACACGTGATCAGTGCATGATGAGCCATGTGATCAGTGCCCGATCAGCCACGTCATCAGTGCATGCGAAGTCACGTCATCAGTGCATGATAGCCACGTGATCAGTGCCTGCTCAGTCACGTGATCTGGACTTAATCAGCCACGTGATCAGTGCCTGCAGAGTCACGTGATCAGGGCCTGCTGAGCTGCGTGATTCCTGTCGGCTCATCTGCTTGACAATTGCCAGCTGAGCTGCGTGATTCCTGCCTGGTCACGTGCTTGATTATTGCCAGTTGAGCAGCATGATTCGTCACTGCTGAGCTCCATGCTTATTGCCTGCTGATTGCGTGGTTCGTGTCTGCTCAGCTCTTTGAGTATTGCCTCCTGAGGCCCCTGTTCGGTCGCCACCTGCCGGGGACCAGCCCCAACTGACCCAGGGTATTCGAAGGAGAGATGGCCTAGGCGACTCTTTATATGCTAATCAGAGATGTCAAGAATAATAGTATGAGGAGAGCTCAGTAGGAAAATTCGGTGGAGAAAAGAGACTGAGTAGCTTGGTTTACGCGGAAGACCAAACTTCAAGACAAGAAGTTTGCACCACTTACGTAGGCCGCAGGCGCCCTCTCGAATAGCGAAAGGTGCCTCACCCTAGACACCTTCTCGAGTGGGTCTTAACAGCCCAGGCATAATTAGTAAGCGTGGTGGGTTCCGCGCTCCAGATGGAGACTCAGCTGGAAGGTAAAGGGAAGAATGACAAGGAACTTTATGAATTGGAGCTGTAAGTTACCTCTTTGACAGAGAGAGCGAGATGGTGGTGGGGGACAGCCCCCAGTGAAATCAGAGGTGAGGGCACAAAGCAATACAGTAGGCAGACTCCGGTTTTTTTGGGGGAGATGCTCGAGAATATCCGGGTGGACTCCTGAGGCTCGATCCCGCACTTGCGTATGCCGAGCCTCCTTCCTCATGACCTTGGTCCAGAGTGGAATGCCTCCCCGGCTCCCGGCACATGATCAGTGCATGCTCAGTCACGATATCAGTGCCTGCTCAGCCACGTGATCACTGACGGCACAGTCACGTGATCAGCGCCTCTCAGTCACGTGATCACCGTATGATGAACACGTGATCAGTGAACGACCAGCCAGGTGATCACTGCATTCGCGGTCAGGTGGTCAGTTCCTGATCAGCCACCTGATCAGTGCGTGCACAGTCCCCTGATCAGCGCCTGTCAGTCACTGATCACTGCCTGATAAACCCGTGATCAGTGCCCGAACAGCCACGTCATCAGTGCATGCGCAGTCACGTGATCAGTGCATGATAGCCACGTGATCAGTGCGTGCACAGTCCCATGATCAGCGCCTGTCAGTCACTGATCATTGCCTGAGAAACACGTGATCAGTGCATGATGAGCCATGTGATCAGTACCCGATCAGCCACGTCATCAGTGCATGCGCAGTCACGTCATCAGTGCATGATAGCCACGTGATCAGTGCCTGCTCAGTCACGTGATCTGGAATTGATCAGCCACGTGATCAGTGCCTGCAGAGTCACGTGATCAGGGCCTGCTGAGCTGCGTGATTCCTGCCGGCTCATCTGCTTGACAATTGCCAGCTGAGCTGCGTGATTCCTGCCTGGTCACGTGCTTGATTATTGCCAGTTGAGCAGCATGATTCGTCACTGCTGAGCTCCATGCTTATTGCCTGCTGATTGCGTGGTTCGTGTCTGCTCAGCTCTTTGAGTATTGCCTCCTGAGGTCCCTGTTCGGTCGCCACCTGCCGGGGACCAGCCCCAACTGATTCAGGGTATTCGAAGGAGAGATGGCCTAGGCGACTATTTATATGCTAATCAGAGATGTCAAAAATAATAGTATGAGGAGAGCTCAGTAGGAAAATTCGGTGGAGAAAAGAGACTGAGGAGCTGGGTTTACGCGGAAGACCAATCAAACTTCAAGACAAGAAGTTTGCACCACTTACGTAGGCCGCAGGCCCCTCTCGAATGGCGAAAGGTGCCTCAGCCTAGACACCTTCTCGAGTGGGTCTTAGCAGCCCAGGCATAATTAGGAAGCGTGGTGGGTTCCGCGCTCCAGATGGAGACTCAGCTGGAAGTTAAAGGGAAGAATGACAAGGAACTTTATGAATTGGAGCTGTAAGTTACCTCTTTGACAGAGAGAGCGAGATGGTGGTGGGGGACAGCCCCCAGTGAAATCAGAGGTGAGAGCACAAAGCAATACAGTAGGCAGACTCCGGTTTTTTTGGGGGAGATGCTCGAGAATATCCGGGTGGACTCCTGAGGCTCGATCCCGCATTTGCGTATGCCGAGCCTCCTTCCTCATGACCTTTGTCCAGAGTGGAATGCCTCCCCGGCTCCCGGCACATGATCAGTGCATGCTCAGTCACGATATCAGTGCCTGCTCAGCCACGTGATCACTGACGGCACAGTCACGTGATCAGCGCCTCTCAGTCACGTGATCACCGTATGATAAACACGTGATCAGTGAACGACCAGCCAGGTGATCACTGCATGCGCGGTCAGGTGGTCAGTTCCTGATCAGCCACCTGATCAGTGCGTGCACAGTCCCCTGATCAGCGCCTGTCAGTCACTGATCACTGCCTGATAAACCCGTGATCAGTGCCCGAAGAGCCACGTCATCAGTGCATGCGCAGTCACGTGATCAGTGCATGATAGCCACGTGATCAGTGCGTGCACAGTCCCATGATCAGCGCCTGTCAGTCACTGATCATTGACTGATAAACACGTGATCAGTGCATGATGAGCCATGTGATCAGTGCCCGATCAGCCACGTCATCAGTGCATGATAGCCACGTGATCAGTGCCTGCTCAGTCACGTGATCTGGACTTGATCAGCCACGTGATCAGTGCCTGCAGAGTCACGTGATCAGGGCCTGCTGAGCTGCGTGATTCCTGCCGGCTCATCTGCATGACAATTGCCATCTGAGCTGCGTGAGTCCTGTCGGCTCATCTGCTTGACAATTGCCAGCTGAGCTGCGTGATTCCTGCCTGGTCACGTGCTTGATTATTGCCAGTTGAGCAGCATGATTCGTCACTGCTGAGCTCCATGCTTATTGCCTGCTGATTGCGTGGTTCGTGTCTGCTCAGCTCTTTAAGTATTGCCTCCTGAGTTCCCTGTTCGGTCGCCACCTCCCGGGGACCAGCCCCAACTGATCCAGGGTATTCGAAGGAGAGATGGCCTAGGCGACTATTTATATGCTAATCAGAGATGTCAAGAATAATAGTATGAGGAGAGCTCAGTAGGAAAATTCGGTGGAGAAAAGAGACTGAGGAGCTTGGTTTACGCGGAAGACCAATCAAACTTCAAGACAAGAAGTTTGCACCACTTACGTAGGCCGCAGGCGCCCTCTCGAATGGCGAAAGGTGCCTCACCCTAGACACCTTCTCGAGTGGGTCTTAGCAGCCCAGGCATAATTAGGAAGCGTGGTGGGTTCCACGCTCCAGATGGAGACTCAGCTGGAAGTTAAAGGGAAGAATGACAAGGAACTTTATGAATTGGAGCTGTAAGTTACCTCTTTGACAGAGAGAGCAAGATGGTGGTGGGGGACAGCCCCCAGTGAAATCAGAGGTGAGAGCACAAAGCAATACAGTAGGCAGACTCCGTTTTTTTTTGGGGGGAGATGCTCGAGAATATCCGGGTGGACTCCTGAGGCTCGATCCCGCATTTGCGTATGCCGAGCCTCCTTCCTCATGACCTTTGTCCAGAGTGGAATGCCTCCCCGGCTCCCGGCACATGATCAGTGCATGCTCAGTCACGATATCAGTGCCTGCTCAGCCACGTGATCACTGACGGCACAGTCACGTGATCAGCGCCTCTCAGTCACGTGATCACCGTATGAAAAACACGTGATCAGTGAACGACCAGCCAGGTGATCACTGCATGCGCGGTCAGGTGGTCAGTTCCTGATCAGCCACCTGATCAGTGCGTGCACAGTCCCCTGATCAGCGCCTGTCAGTCACTGATCACTGCCTGATAAACCCGTGATCAGTGCCCGAACAGCCACGTCATCAGTGCATGCGCAGTCACGTCATCAGTGCTTGATAGCCACGTGATCAGTGCGTGCACAGTCCCATGATCAGCGCCTGTCAGTCACTGATCATTGCCTGAGAAACACGTGATCAGTGCATGATGAGCCATGTGATCAGTGCCCGATCAGCCACGTCATTAGTGCATGCGCAGTCACGTCATCAGTTCATGATAGCCACGTGATCAGTGCCTGCTCAGTCACGTGATCTGGACTTGATCAGCCACGTGATCAGTGCCTGCAGAGTCACGTGATCAGGGCCTGCTGAGCTGCGTGATTCCTTCCGGCTCATCTGCATGACAATTGCCATCTGAGCTGCGTGATTCCTGTCGGCTCATCTGCTTGACAATTGCCAGCTGAGCTGCGTGATTCCTGCCTGGTCACGTGCTTGATTACTGCCAGTTGAGCAGCATGATTCGTCACTGCTGAGCTCCATGCTTATTGCCTGCTGATTGCGTGGTTCGTGTCTGCTCAGCTCTTTGAGTATTGCCTCCTGAGGTCCCTGTTCGGTCGCCACCTGCCGGGGACCAGCCCCAACTGATCCAGGGTATTCGAAGGAGAGATGGCCTAGGCGACTATTTATATGCTAATCAGAGATGTCAAGAATAAGAGTATGAGGAGAGCTCAGTAGGAAAATTCGGTGGAGAAAAGAGACTGAGGAGCTTGGTTTACGCGGAAGACCAATCAAACTTCAAGACAAGAAGTTTGCACCACTTACGTAGGCCGCAGGCGCCCTCTCGAATGGCGAAAGGTGCCTCACCCTAGACATCTTCTCGAGTGGGTCTTAGCAGCCCAGGCATAATTAGGAAGCGTGGTGGGTTCTGCGCTCCAGATGGAGACTCAGCTGAAAGTTAAAGGGAAGAATGACAAGGAACTTTATGAATTGGAGCTGTAAGTTACCTCTTTGACAGAGAGAGCGAGATGGTGGTGGGGGACAGCCCCCAGTGAAATCAGAGGTGAGAGCACAAAGCAATACAGTAGGCAGACTCCGGTTTTTTGGGGGGGAGATGCTCGAGAATATCCGGGTGGACTCCTGAGGCTCGATCCCGCATTTGCGTATGCCGAGCCTCCTTCCTCATGACCTTTGTCCAGAGTGGAATGCCTCCCCGGCTCCCGGCACATGATCAGTGCATGCTCAGTCACGATATCAGTGCCTGCTCAGCCACGTGATCACTGACGGCACAGTCACGTGATCAGCGCCTCTCAGTCACGTGATCACCGTATGATGAACACGTGATCAGTGAACGACCAGCCAGGTGATCACTGCATGCGCGGTCAGGTGGTCAGTTCCTGATCAGCCACCTGATCAGTGCGTGCACAGTCCCCTGATCAGCGCCTGTCAGTCACTGATCACTGCCTGATAAACCCGTGATCAGTGCCCGAACAGCCACGTCATCAGTGCATGCGCAGTCACGTGATCAGTGCATGATAGCCACGTGATCAGTGCGTGCACAGTCCCATGATCAGCGCCTGTCAGTCACTGATCATTGCCTGGGAAACACGTGATCAGTGCATGATGAGCCATGTGATCAGTGCCCGATCAGCCACGTCATCAGTGCATGCGCAGTCACGTCATCAGTGCATGATAGCCACGTGATCAGTGCCTGCTCAGTCACGTGATCTGGACTTCATCAGCCACGTGATCAGTGCCTGCAGAGTCACGTGATCAGGGCCTGCTGAGCTGCGTGATTCCTGCCGGCTCATCTGCATGACAATTGCCATCTGAGCTGCGTGAGTCCTGTCGGCTCATCTGCTTGACAATTGCCAGCTGAGCTGCGTGATTCCTGCCTGGTCACGTGCTTGATTATTGCCAGTTGAGCAGCATGATTCGTCACTGCTGAGCTCCATGCTTATTGCCTGCTGATTGCGTGGTTCGTGTCTGCTCAGCTCTTTGAGTATTGCCTCCTGAGGTCCCTGTTCGGTCGCCACCTGCCGGGGACCAGCCCCAACTGATCCAGGGTATTCGAAGGAGAGATGGCCTAGGTGACTATTTATATGCTAATCAGAGATGTCAAGAATAATAGTATGAGGAGAGCTCAGTAGGAAAATTCGGTGGAGAAAAGAAACTGAGTAGCTTAGTTTACGCGGAAGACCAATCAAACTTCAAGACAAGAAGTTTGCACCACTTACGTAGGCCGCAGGCGCCCTCTCAAATGGCGAAAGGTGCCTCAGCCTAGACACCTTCTCCAGTGGGTCTTAGCAGCCCAGGCATAATTAGGAAGCGTGGTGGGTTCCGCGCTCCAGATGGAGACTCAGCTGGAAGTTAAAGGGAAGAATGACAAGGATCTTTATGAATTGGAGCTGTAAGTTACCTCTTTGACAGAGAGAGCGAGATGGTGGTGGGGGACAGCCCCCAGTGAAATCAGAGGTGAGAGCACAAAGCAATACAGTAGGCAGACTCCGGTTTTTTGGGGGGAGATGCTCGAGTATATCCGGGTGGACTCCTGAGGCTCGATCCCGCATTTGCATATGCCGAGCCTCCTTCCTCATGACCTTTGTCCAGAGTGGAATGCCTCCCCGGCTCCCGGCACATGATCAGTGCATGCTCAGTCACGATATCAGTGCCTGCTCAGCCACGTGATCACTGACGGCACAGTCACGTGATCAGCGCCTCTCAGTCACGTGATCACCGTATGATAAACACGTGATCAGTGAACGACCAGCCAGGTGATCACTGCATGCGCGGTCAGGTGGTCAGTTCCTGATCAGCCACCTGATCACTGCGTGCACAGTCCCCTGATCAGCGCCTGTCAGTCACTGATCACTGCCTGATAAACCCGTGATCAGTGCCCGAACAGCCACGTCATCAGTGCATGCGCAGTCACGTGATCAGTGCATGATAGCCACGTGATCAGTGCGTGCACAGTCCCATGATCAGCGCCTGTCAGTCACTGATCATTGCCTGAGAAACACGTGATCAGTGCATGATGAGCCATGTGATCATTGCCCGATCAGCCACTTCATCAGTGCATGATAGTCACGTGATCAGTGCCTGCTCAGTCACGTGACCTGGACTTGATCAGCCACGTGATCAGTGCCTGCAGAGTCACGTGATCAGGGCCTGCTGAGCTGCGTGATTCCTGCCGGCTCATCTGCATGACAATTGCCATCTGAGCTGCGTGAGTCCTGTCGGCTCATCTGCTTGACAATTGCCAGCTGAGCTGCGTGATTCCTGCCTGGTCACGTGCTTGATTATTGCCAGTTGAGCAGCATGATTCGTCACTGCTGAGCTCCATGCTTATTGCCTGCTGATTGCGTGGTTCGTGTCTGCTCAGCTCTTTGAGTATTGCCTCCTGAGGTCCCTGTTCGGTCGCCACCTGCCGGGGACCAGCCCCAACTGATCCAGGGTATTCGAAGGAGAGATGGCCTAGGCGACTATTTATATGCTAATCAGAGATGTCAAGAATAATAGTATGAGGAGAGCTCAGTAGGAAAATTCGGTGGAGAAAAGAGACTGAGGAGCTTGGTTTACGCGGAAGACCAATCAAACTTCAAGACAAGAAGTTTGCACCACTTACGTAGGCCGCAGGCGCCCTCTCGAATGGCGAAAAGTGCCTCACCCTAGACACCTTCTCGAGTGGGTCTTAGCAGCCCAGGCATAATTTGGAAGCGTGGTGGGTTCCACGCTCCAGATGGAGACTCAGCTGGAAGTTAAAGGGAAGAATGACAAGGAACTTTATGAATTGGAGCTGTAAGTTACCTCTTTGACAGAGAGAGCGAGATGGTGGGGGGGGACAGCCCCCAGTGAAATCAGAGGTGAGAGCACAAAGCAATACAGTAGGCAGACTCCGGTTTTTTGGGGGGAGATGCTCGAGAATATCCGGGTGGACTCCTGAGGCTCGATCCCGCATTTGCGTATGCCGAGCCTCCTTCCTCATGACCTTTGTCCAGAGTGGAATGCCTCCCCGGCTCCCGGCACATGATCAGTGCATGCTCAGTCACGATATCAGTGCCTGCTCAGCCACGTGATCACTGACGGCACAGTCACGTGATCAGCGCCTCTCAGTCACGTGATCACCGTATGATAAACACGTGATCAGTGAACGACCAGCCAGGTGATCACTGCATGCGCGGTCAGGTGGTCAGTTCCTGATCAGCCACCTGATCAGTGCGTGCACAGTCCCCTGATCAGCGCCTGTCAGTCACTGATCACTGCCTGATAAACCCGTGATCAGTGCCCGAACAGCCACGTCATCAGTGCATGCGCAGTCACGTGATCAGTGCATGATAGCCACGTGATCAGTGCGTGCACAGTCCCATGATCAGCGCCTGTCAGTCACTGATCATTGCCTGAGAAACACGTGATCAGTGCATGATGAGCCAAGTGATCAGTGCCCGATCAGCCAAGTCATCAGTGCATGCCCAGTCACGTCATCAGTGCATGATAGCCACGTGATCAGTGCCTGCTCAGTCACGTGATCTGGACTTGATCAGCCACGTGATCAGTGCCTGCAGAGTCACGTGATCAGGGCCTGCTGAGCTGCGTGATTCCTGCCTGCTCATCTGCATGACAATTGCCATCTGAGATGCGTGATTCCTGTCGGCTCATCTGCTTGACAATTGCCAGCTGAGCTGCGTGATTCCTGCCTGGTCACGTGCTTGATTATTGCCAGTTGAGCAGCATGATTCGTCACTGCTGAGCTCCATGCTTATTGCCTGCTGATTGCGTGGTTCGTGTCTGCTCAGCTCTTTGAGTATTGCCTCCTGAGGTCCCTGTTCGGTCGCCACCTGCCGGGGACCAGCCCCAACTGATCCAGGGTATTCGAAGGAGAGATGGCCTAGGCGACTATTTATATGCTAATCAGAGATGTCAAGAATAATAGTATGAGGAGAGCTCAGTAGGAAAATTCGGTGGAGAAAAGAGACTGAGGAGCTTGGTTTACGCGGAAGACCAATCAAACTTCAAGACAAGAAGTTTGCACCACTTACGTAGGCCGCAGGCGCCCTCTCGAATGGCGAAAGGTGCCTCAGCCTAGACACCTTCTCGAGTGGGTCTTAGCAGCCCAGGCATAATTAGGAAGCGTGGTGGGTTCCGCACTCCAGATGGAGACTCAGCTGGAAGTTAAAGGGAAGAATGACAAGGAACTTTATGAATTGGAGCTGTAAGTTACCTCTTTGACAGAGAGAGCAAGATGGTGGTGGGGGACAGCCCCCAGTGAAATCAGAGGTGAGAGCACAAAGCAATACAGTAGGCAGACTCCGGTTTTTTTGGGGGGGAGATGGTCGAGAATATCCGGGTGGACTCCTGAGGCTCGATCCCGCATTTGCATATGCCGAGCCTCCTTCCTCATGACCTTTGTACAGAGTGGAATGCCTCCCCGGCTCCCGGCACATGATCAGTGCATGCTCAGTCACGATATCAGTGCCTGCTCAGCCACGTGATCACTGACGGCACAGTCACGTGATCAGCGCCTCTCAGTCACGTGATCACCGTATGATGAACACGTGATCAGTGAACGACCAGCCAGGTGATCACTGCATGCACGGTTAGGTGGTCAGTTCCTGATCAGCCACCTGATCAGTGCGTGCACAGTCCCCTGATCAGCGCCTGTCAGTCACTGATCACTGCCTGATAAACCCGTGATCAGTGCCCGAACAGCAACGTCATCAGTGCATGCGCAGTCAAGTCATCAGTGCATGATAGCCACGTGATCAGTGCCTGCTCAGTCACGTGATCTGGACTTGATCAGCCACGTGATCAGTGCCTGCAGAGTCACGTGATCAGGGCCTGCTGAGCTGCGTGATTCCTGCCGGCTCATCTGCATGACAATTGCCATCTGAGCTGCGTGATTCCTGTCGGCTCATCTGCTTGACAATTGCCAGCTGAGCTGCGTGATTCCTGCCTGGTCACGTGCTTGATTATTGCCAGTTGAGCAGCATGATTCGTCACTGCTGAGCTCCATGCTTATTGCCTGCTGATTGCGTGGTTCGTGTCTGCTCAGCTCTTTGAGTATTGCCTCCTGAGGTCCCTGTTCGGTCGCCACCTGCCGGGGACCAGCCCCAACTGACCCAGGGTATTCGAAGGAGAGATGGCCTAGGCGACTCTTTATATGCTAATCAGAGATGTCAAGAATAATAGTATGAGGAGAGCTCAGTAGGAAAATTCGGTGGAGAAAAGAGACTGAGTAGCTTGGTTTACGCGGAAGACCAAACTTCAAGACAAGAAGTTTGCACCACTTACGTAGGCCGCAGGCGCCCTCTCGAATAGCGAAAGGTGCCTCACCCTAGACACCTTTTCGAGTGGGTCTTAGCAGCCCAGGCATAATTAGTAAGCGTGGTGGGTTCCGCGCTCCAGATGGAGACTCAGCTGGAAGGTAAAGGGAAGAATGACAAGGAACTTTATCATTTGGAGCTGTAAGTTACCTCTTTGACAGAGAGAGCGAGATGATGGTGGGGAACAGCCCCCAGTGAAATCAGAGGTGAGACCACAAAGCAATACAGTAGGCAGACTCCGGTTTTTTTGGGGGGTAGATGCTCGAGAATATCCGGGTGGACTCCTGAGGCTCGATCCCGCATTTGCGTATGCCGAGCCTCCTTCCTCATGACCTTGGTCCAGAGTGGAATGCCTCCCCGGCTCCCGGCACATGATCAGTGCATGCTCAGTCACGATATCAGTGCCTGCTCAGCCACGTGATCACTGACGGCACAGTCACGTGATCAGCGCCTCTCAGTCACGTGATCACCGTATGATGAACACGTGATCAGTGAACGACCAGCCAGGTGATCACTGCATTCGCGGTCAGGTGGTCAGTTCCTGATCAGCCACCTGATCAGTGCGTGCACAGTCCCCTGATCAGCGCCTGTCAGTCACTGATCACTGCCTGATAAACCCGTGATCAGTGCCCGAACAGCCACGTCATCAGTGCATGCGCAGTCACGTGATCAGTGCATGATAGCCACGTGATCAGTGCGTGCACAGTCCCATGATCAGCGCCTGTCAGTCACTGATCATTGCCTGAGAAACACGTGATCAGTGCGTGATGAGCCATGTGATCAGTGCCCATCAGCCAAGTCATCAGTGCATGCGCAGTCACGTCATCAGTGCATGATAGCCACGTGATCAGTGCCTGCTCAGTCACGTGATCTGGACTTGATCAGCCACGTGATCAGTGCCTGCAGAGTCACGTGATCAGGGCCTGCTGAGCTGCGTGATTCCTGCCGGCTCATCTGCATGACAATTGCCATCTGAGCTGCGTGATTCCTGTCGGCTCATCTGCTTGACAATTGCCAGCTGAGCTGCGTAATTCCTGCCTGGTCACGTGCTTGATTATTGCCAGTTGAGCAGCATGATTCGTCACTGCTGAGCTCCATGCTTATTGTCTGCTGATTGCGTGGTTCGTGTCTGCTCAGCTCTTTGAGTATTGCCTCCTGAGGTCCCTGTTCGGTCGCCACCTGCCGGGGACCAGCCCCAACTGATCCAGGGTATTCGAAGGAGAGATGGCCTAGGCTACTATTTATATGCTAATCAGAGATGTCAAGAATAATAGTATGAGGAGAGCTCAGTAGGAAAATTCGGTGGAGAAAAGAGACTGAGTAGCTTGGTTTACGCGGAAGACCAATCAAACTTCAAGACAAGAAGTTTGCACCACTTACGTAGGCCACAGGCGCCCTCTCGAATGGCGAAAGGTGCCTCAGCCTAGACACCTTCTCGAGTGGGTCTTAGCAGCCCAGGCATAATTAGGAAGCGTGGTGGGTTCCGCGCTCCAGATGGAGACTCAGCTGGAAGTTAAAGGGAAGAATGACAAGGAACTTTATGAATTGGAGCTGTAAGTTACCTCTTTGACAGAGAGAGCGAGATGGTGGTGGGGGACAGCCCCCAGTAAAATCAGAGGTGAGAGCACAAAGCAATACAGTAGGCAGACTCCGGTTTTTTTGGGGGAGATGCTCGAGAATATCCGGGTGGACTCCTGAGGCTCGATCCCGCATTTGCGTATGCCGAGCCTCCTTCCTCATGACCTTTGTCCAGAGTGGAATGCCTCCCCGGCTCCCGGCACATGATCAGTGCATGCTCAGTCACGATATCAGTGCCTGCTCAGCCACGTGATCACTGACGGCACAGTCATGTGATCAGCGCCTCTCAGTCACGTGATCACAGTATGATGAACACGTGATCAGTGAACGACCAGCCAGGTGATCACTGCATGCGCGGTCAGGTGGTCAGTTCCTGATCAGCCACCTGATCAGTGCGTGCACAGTCCCATGATCAGCGCCTGTCAGTCACTGATCACTGCCTGATAAACCCGTGATCAGTGCCCGAACAGCCACGTCATCAGTGAATGCGCAGTCACCTGATCAGTGCATGATAGCCACGTGATCAGTGCGTGCACAGTCCCATGATCAGCGCCTGTCAGTCACTGATCATTGCCTGAGAAACACGTGATCAGTGCATGATGAGCCATGTGATCAGTGCCCGATCAGCCACGTCATCAGTGCATGCGCAGTCACGTCATCAGTGCATGATAGCCACGTGATCAGTGACTGCTCAGTCACGTGATCTGGACTTAATCAGCCACGTGATCAGTGCCTGCAGAGTCACGTGATCAGGGCCTGCTGAGCTTCGTGATTCCTGTCGGCTCATCTGCTTGACAATTGCCAGCTGAGCTGCGTGATTCCTGCCTGGTCACGTGCTTGATTATTGCCAGTTGAGCAGCATGATTCGTCACTGCTGAGCTCCATGCTTATTGCCTGCTGATTGCGTGGTTCGTGTCTGCTCAGCTCTTTGAGTATCGCCTCCTGAGGTCCCTGTTCGGTCGCCACCTGCCGGGGACCAGCCCCAACTGATCCAGGGTATTCGAAGGAGAGATGGCCTAGGCGACTATTTATATGCTAATCAGAGATGTCAAGAATAATAGTATGAGGAGAGCTCACTAGGAAAATTCGGTGGAGAAAAGACACTGACTAGCTTGGTTTACGCGGAAGACCAATCAAACTTCAAGACAAGAAGTTTGCACCACTTACGTAGGCCGCAGGCGCCCTCTAGAATAGCGAAAGGTGCCTCACCCTAGACACCTTCTCGAGTGGGTCTTAGCAGCCCAGGCATAATTAGTAAGCGTGGTGGGTTCCGCGCTCCAGATGGAGACTCAGCTGGAAGTTAAAGGGAAGAATGCCAAGGAACTTTATGAATTGGAGCTGTAAGTTAACTCTTTGACAGAGAGAGCGCGATGGTGGTGGGGGACAGCCCCCAGTGAAATCAGAGGTGAGAACACAAAGCAATACAGTAGGCAGACTCTGTTTTTTTTTGGGGGAGATGCTCGAGAATATCCGGGTGGTCCTGAGGCTCGATCCCGCATTTGCGTATGCCGAGCCTCCTTCCTCATGACCTTTGTCCAGAGTGGAATGCCTCCCCGGCTCCCGGCACATGATCAGTGCATGCTCACTCACGATATCAGTGCCTGCTCAGCCACGTGATCACTGACGGCACAGTCACGTGATCAGCGCCTCTCAGTCACGTGATCACCGTATGATAAACACGTGATCAGTGAACGACCAGCCACGTGATCACTGCATGCGCGGTCAGGTGGTCAGTTCCTGTTCAGCCACCTGATCAGTGCGAGCACAGACCCCTGATCAGCGCCTGTCAGTCACTGATCACTGCCTGATAAACCCGTGATCAGTGCCCGAACAGCCACGTCATCGGTGCATGTGCAGTCACGTGATCAGTGCATGATAGCCACGTGATCAGTGCGTGCACAGTCCCATGATCAGCGCCTGTCAGTCACTGATCATTGCCTGATAAACACGTGATCAGTGCATGATGAGCCATGTGATCAGTGCCTGATCAGCCACGTCATCAGTGCATGCGCGTCACGTCATCAGTGCATGATAGCCACGTGATCAGTGCATGCTCAGTCACGTGATCTGGACTTGATCAGCCACGTGATCAGTGCATGATCAATTTCGTGATCAGTGCATGATCAGTCACGTGACCAGTACATGGTAGCTACGTGATCATTGCATGATCAGCCACGTGATCAATGCATGATAGCCCCGTGATCAGTGCATGATCAGTCATGTGATACGTGTGTGATCAGCCACGTGATCAGTGCATGATAACCACGTGATCAGTACATGATCATTCACGTGATACGTGTTTGATCAGCCACGTGATCATTGCATGATGAGTCAGGTGATCAGTGCAGGATTAATTACGTGATCAGTGCATGATCAGTCACGTGACCAGTACATGGTTGCTTCATGAACATTGCATGATCAGCTACGTGATCAGTGCATGAGAGCCACGTGATCAGTGCGTGATCAGTCACGTGATCAGTACATGATCAGGCACGTGA
This sequence comes from Bos javanicus, assembly GCF_032452875.1. Lineage (NCBI taxonomy): Eukaryota > Metazoa > Chordata > Mammalia > Artiodactyla > Bovidae > Bos > Bos javanicus. Next base: position 353,326 of record NW_026893766.1, read on the forward strand.
GCAGTGCATGATCATTTACATGATCTGTGCATGATCAGTCACGAGACCAGTATATGGTAGCTACGTGAACATTGCATGAGCAGCCAGGTGAAAAGTGCATGATAGCCACCTGATGTGTGCATGATCAGTTACGTGAGCAGAATATGATCAGCCACGTGATCAGTGCATGAGTGCCACGTGATCAGTGCATGATCAGTCACGTGACAGGTGTGTGACAAGCCACGTGAACAGTGCATGTTCAGCCACGTTATCAGTGCATGATATCCACGTGATCAGTGCATGATCAGTTACGTGAACAGTGTATGATCAGCCACGTGAGCAGTGCCTGGTCAGACACGTGAGCAGTGTATGATCAAACACGTGATCAGTGCATGATGAGCCATGTGATCAGTGCCTGATCAGCCACGTCATCAGTGCATGCGCAGTCACGTGATCAGTGCATGATATCCACGTGATCAGTGCATGCTCAGTCACGTGATCTGTACTTGATCAGCCACGTGATCAGTGCCTGCAGAGTCACGTGATCAGGGCCTGCTGAGCTGCGTGATTCCTGTCGGCTCATCTGCTTGACAATTGCCAGCTGAGCTGCGTGATTCCTGCCTGGTCACGTGCTTGATTATTGCCAGTTGAGCAGCATGATTCGTCACTGCTGAGCTCCATGCTTATTGCCTGCTGATTGCGTGGTTCGTGTCTGCTCAGCTCTTTGAGTATCGCCTCCTGAGGTCCCTGTTCGGTCGCCACCTGCCGGGGACCAGCCCCAACTGATCCAGGGTATTCGAAGGAGAGATGGCCTAGGCGACTATTTATATGCTAATCAGAGATGTCAAGAATAATAGTATGAGGAGAGCTCAGTAGGAAAATTCGGTGGAGAAAAGACACTGACTAGCTTGGTTTACGCGGAAGACCAATCAAACTTCAAGACAAGAAGTTTGCACCACTTACGTAGGCCGCAGGCGCCCTCTAGAATAGCGAAAGGTGCCTCACCCTAGACACCTTCTCGAGTGGGTCTTAGCAGCCCAGGCATAATTAGTAAGCGTGGTGGGTTCCGCGCTCCAGATGGAGACTCAGCTGGAAGTTAAAGGGAAGAATGCCAAGGAACTTTATGAATTGGAGCTGTAAGTTAACTCTTTGACAGAGAGAGCGAGATGGTGGTGGGGGACAGCCCCCAGTGAAATCAGAGGTGAGAGCACAAAGCAATACAGTAGGCAGACTCTGTTTTTTTGGGGGGAGATGCTCGAGAATATCCGGGTGGTCCTGAGGCTCGATCCCGCATTTGCGTATGCCGAGCCTCCTTCCTCATGACCTTTGTCCAGAGTGGAATGCCTCCCCGGCTCCCGGCACATGATCAGTGCATGCTCAGTCACGATATCAGTGCCTGCTCAGCCACGTGATCACTGACGGCACAGTCACATGATCAGCGCCTCTCAGTCACGTGATCACCGTATGATAAACACGTGATCAGTGAACGACCAGGCACGTGATCACTGCATGCGCGGTCAGGTGGTCAGTTCCTGTTCAGCCACCTGATCAGTGCGAGCACAGACCCCTGATCAGCGCCTGTCAGTCACTGATCACTGCCTGATAAACACGTGATCAGTGCCCGAACAGCCACGTCATCGGTGCATGCGCAGTCACGTGATCAGTGCATGATAGCCACGTGATCAGTGCGTGCACAGTCCCATGATCAGCGCCTGTCAGTCACTGATCATTGCCTGATAAACACGTGATCAGTGCATGATGAGCCATGTGATCAGTGCCTGATCAGCCACGTCATCAGTGCATGCGCATCACGTCATCAGTGCATGATAGCCACGTGATCAGTGCATGCTCAGTCACGTGATCTGGACTTGATCAGCCACGTGATCAGTGCATGATCAATTTCGTGATCAGTGCATGATCAGTCACGTGACCAGTACATGGTAGCTACGTGATCATTGCATGATCAGCCACGTGATCAATGCCTGATAGCCCCGTGATCAGTGCATGATCAGTCATGTGATACGTGTGTGATCAGCCACGTGATCAGTGCATGATAACCACGTGATCAGTACATGATCATTCACGTGATACGTGTTTGATCAGCCACGTGATCATTGCATGATGAGTCAGGTGATCAGTGCAGGATTAATTACGTGATCAGTGCATGATCAGTCACGTGACCAGTACATGGTTGCTACATGAACATTGCATGATCAGCTACGTGATCAGTGCATGAGAGCCACGTGATCAGTGCGTGATCAGTCACGTGATCAGTACATGATCAGGCACGTGAGCAGTGCATGATCATTTACATGATCTGTGCATGATCAGTCACGAGACCAGTATATGGTAGCTACGTGAACATTGCATGAGCAGCCAGGTGAAAAGTGCATGATAGCCACCTGATGTGTGCATGATCAGTTACGTGAGCAGAATATGATCAGCCACGTGATCAGTGCATGAGTGCCACGTGATCAGTGCATGATCAGTCACGTGACAGGTGTGTGACAAGCCACGTGAACAGTGCATGTTCAGCCACGTTATCAGTGCATGATATCCACGTGATCAGTGCATGATCAGTTACGTGAACAGTGTATGATCAGCCACGTGAGCAGTGCCTGGTCAGACACGTGAGCAGTGTATGATCAAACACGTGATCAGTGCATGATGAGCCATGTGATCAGTGCCTGATCAGCCACGTCATCAGTGCATGCGCAGTCACGTGATCAGTGCATGATATCCACGTGATCAGTGCATGCTCAGTCACGTGATCTGTACTTGATCAGCCACGTGATCAGTGCCTGCAGAGTCACGTGATCAGGGCCTGCTGAGCAGCGTGATTCCTGTCGGCTCATCTGCTTGACAATTGCCAGCTGAGCTGCGTGATTCCTGCCTGGTCACGTGCTTCATTATTGCCAGTTGAGCAGCATGATTCGTCACTGCTGAGCTCCATGCTCATTGCCTGCTGATTGCGTGGTTCGTGTCTGCTCAGCTCTTTGAGTATCGCCTCCTGAGGTCCCTGTTCGGTCGCCACCTGCCGGGGACCAGCCCCAACTGATCCAGGGTATTCGAAGGAGAGATGGCCTAGGCGACTATTTATATGCTAATCAGAGATGTCAAGAATAATAGTATGAGGAGAGCTCAGTAGGAAAATTCGGTGGAGAAAAGACACTGACTAGCTTGGTTTACGCGGAAGACCAATCAAACTTCAAGACAAGAAGTTTGCACCACTTACGTAGGCCGCAGGCGCCCTCTAGAATAGCGAAAGGTGCCTCACCCTATACACCTTCTCGAGTGGGTCTTAGCAGCCCAGGCATAATTAGTAAGCGTGGTGGGTTCCGCGCTCCAGATGGAGACTCAGCTGGAAGTTAAAGGGAAGAATGCCAAGGAACTTTATGAATTGGAGCTGTAAGTTAACTCTTTGACAGAGAGAGCGAGATGGTGGTGGGGGACAGCCCCCAGTGAAATCAGAGGTGAGAGCACAAAGCAATACAGTAGGCAGACTCTGTTTTTTTTGGGGGGGAGATGCTCGAGAATATCCGGGTGGTCCTGAGGCTCGATCCCGCATTTGCGTATGCCGAGCCTCCTTCCTCATGACCTTTGTCCAGAGTGGATTGCCTCCCCGGCTCCCGGCACATGATCAGTGCATGCTCAGTCACGATATCAGTGCCTGCTCAGCCACGTCATCACTGACGGCACAGTCACGTGATTAGCGCCTCTCAGTCACGGGATCACAGTATGATAAACACGTGATCAGTGAACGACCAGCCACGTGATCACTGCATGCGCAGTCAGGTGGTCAGTTCCTGATCAGCCACCTGATCAGTGCGTGCACAGTCCCCTGATCAGCGCCTGTCAGTCACTGATCACTGCCTGATAAACACGTGATCAGTGCCCCAACAGCCACGTCATCAGTGCATGCGCAGTCACATGATCAGTGCATGATAGCCACGTGATCAGTGCGTGCACAGTCCCATGATCAGCGCCTGTCAGTCACTGATAATTGCCTGATAAACACGTGATCAGTGCATGATGAGCCATGTGATCAGTGCCTGATAAGCCACGTCATCAGTGCATGCGCAGTCACGTCATCAGTGCATTATAGCCACGTGATCAGTGCATGCTCAGTCACGTGATCTGTACTTGATCAGCCACGTGATCAGTGCCTGCAGAGTCACGTGATCAGGGCCTGCTTAGCTACGTGATTCCTGCCGGCTCATCTGCATGACAATTGCCAGCTGAGCTGCATGATTCCTGCCTGGTCACGTGCTTGATTATTGCCAGTTGAGCAGCATGATTCGTCACTGCTGAGCTCCATGCTTATTGCCTGCTGATTGCGTGGTTCGTGTCTGCTCAGCTCTTTGAGTATCGCCTCCTGACGTCCCTGTTCAGTCGCCACCTGCCGGGGACCAGCCCCAACTGATCCAGGGTATTCGAAGTAGAGATGGCCTAGGCGACTATTTATATGCTAATCAGAGATGTCAAGAATAATGGTATGAGGAGAGCTCAGTAGGAAAATTCGGTGGAGAAAAGAGACTGAGTAGCTTGGTTTACGCGGAAGACCAATCAAACTTCAAGACAAGAAGTTTGCACCACTTACGTAGGCCGCAGGCGCCCTCTTGAATAGCGAAACGTGCCTCACCCTAGACACCTTCTCGAGTGGGTCTTAGCAGCCCAGGCATAATTAGTAAGCGTGGTGGGTTCCGCGCTCCAGATGGAGACTCAGCTGGAAGTTAAAGGGAAGAATGACAAGGAACTTTATGAATTCGAGCTGTAAGTTAACTCTTTGACAGAGAGAGCGAGATGGTGGTGGGGGACAGCACCCAGTGAAATCAGAGGTGAGAGCACAAAGCAATACAGTAGGCAGACTTCGGTTTTTTTTTGGGGGGGGGAGATGCTCGAGAACATCCGGGTGGACTCCTGAGGCTCGATCCCGCATTTGCGTATGCCGAGCCTCCTTCCTCATGACCTTTGTCCAGAGTGGAATGCCTCCCCGGCTCCCGGCACATGATCAGTGCATGCTCAGTCACGATATCAGTGCCTGCTCAGCCACGTGATCACTGACGGCACCGTCACGTGATCAGCGCCTCTCAGTCACGTGATCACCGTATGATAAACACGGGATCAGTGAACGACCAGCCAAGTGATCACTGCATGCGCGGTCAGGTGGTCAGTTCCTGATCAGCCACCTGATAGGTGCGTGCACAGTCCCCTGATCAGCGCCTGTCAGTCACTGATCACTGCCTGATAAACACGTGATCAGTGCCTGAACAGCCACGTCATCAGTGCATGCGCAGTCACGTGATCAGCGCCTCTCAGTCACGTGATCACCGTATGATAAACACGTGATCAGTGAACGACCAGCCACGTGATCACTGCATGCGCGGTCAGGTGGTCAGTTCCTGATCAGCCACCTGATCAGTGCGTGCACAGTCCCATGATCAGCGCCTGTCAGTCACTGATCATTGCCTGATAAACACGTGATCAGTGCATGATGAGCAATGTGATCAGTGCCCGATCTGCCACGTCATCAGTGCATGCGCAGTCACGTCATCAGTGTATGATAGCCACGTGATCAGTGCATGCTCAGTCACGTGATCTGTTCTTGATCAGCCACGTGATCAGTGCCTACAGAGTCACGTGATCAGGGCCTGCTGAGCTGTGTGATTCCTGCCGGCTCATCTGCATGACAATTGCCATCTGAGCTGCGTGATTTCTGTCGGCTCGTCTGCTTGACAATTGCCAGCTGAGCTGCGTGATTCCTGCCTGGTCACGTGCTTGATTATTGCCAGTTGAGCAGCATGATTCGTCACTGCTGAGCTCCATGCTTATTGCCTGCTGATTGCGTGGTTCGTGTCTGCTCAGCTCTTTGAGTATTGCCTCCTGAGGTCCCTGTTCGGTCGCCACCTGCCGGGGACCAGCCCCAACTGATCCAGGGTATTCGAAGGAGAGATGGCCTAGGCGACTATTTATATGCTAATCAGAGATGTCAAGAATAAGAGTATGAGGAGAGCTCAGTAGGAAAATTCGGTGGAGAAAAGAGACTGAGGAGCTTGGTTTACGCGGAAGACCAATCAAACTTCAAGACAAGAAGTTTGCACCACTTACGTAGGCCGCAGGCGCCCTCTCGAATAGCGAAAGGTGCCTCACCCTAGACACCTTCTCGAGTGGGTCTTAGCAGCCCAGGCATAATTAGTAAGCGTGGTGGGTTCCGCGCTCCAGATGGAGACTCAGCTGGAAGTTAAAGGGAAGAATGACAAGGAACTTTATGAATTGGAGCTGTAAGTTAACTCTTTGACAGAGAGAGCGAGATGGAGGTGGGGGACAGCCCCCAGTGAAGTCAGAGGTGAGAGCACAAAGCAATACAGTAGGTAGACTCCGGTTTTTTGGGGGAGATGCTCGAGAATATCCGGGTGGACCCTTGAGGCTCGATCCCACATTTGCGTATGCCGAGCCTCCTTCCTCATGACCTTTGTCCAGAGTGGAATGCCTCCCCGGCTCCCGGCACATGATCAGTGCATGCTCAGTCACGATATCAGTGCCTGCTCAGCCACGTGATCACTGACGGCACAGTCACGTGATCAGCGCCTCTCAGTCACGTGATCAGCGTATGATAAACACGTGATCAGTGAACGACCAAACACGTGATCACTGCATGCGCAGTCAGGTGGTCAGTTCCTGATCAGCCACCTGATCAGTGCGTGCACAGTCCCATGATCAGCGCCTGTCAGTCACTGATCATTGCCTGATAAACACGTGATCAGTGCATGATGAGCCATGTGATCAGTGCCTGATCAGCCACGTCATCAGTGCATGCGCAGTCACGTCATCAGTGCATGATAGCCACGTGATCAGTGCATGCTCAGTCACGTGATCTGGACTTGATCAGCCACGTGATCAGTGCATGATCAATTTCGTGATCAGTGCATGATCAGTCACGTGACCAGGACATGGTAGCTACGTGATCATTGCCTGATCAGCCACGTGATCAGTGCATGATAGCCCCGTGATCAGTGCATGATCAGTCATGTGATACGTGTGTGATCAGCCACGTGATCAGTGCATGATATCCAGGTGATCAGTGAATGATAGCCACGTGATCAGTGCATGATAACTACGTGATCGGTACATGATCATTCACGTGATACGTGTTTGATCAGCCACGTGATCATTGCATGATGAGTCAGGTGATCAGTGCAGGATTAATTAGGTGATCAGTGCATGATCAGTCACGTGACCAGTACATGGTTGCTACATGATCATTGCATGATCAGCCACGTGATCAGTGCATGATAGCCACGTGATCAGTGCGTGATCAGTCACGTGATCAGTACATGATCAGTCACGTGAGCCGTGCATGATCATTTACATGATCTGTGCATGATCAGTCAACTGACCAGTATATGGTAGCTACGTGAACATTGCATGAGCAGCCAGGTGAGAAGTGCATGATAGCCACCTGATGTGTGCATGATCAGTTACATGAGCAGAGTATGATCAGCCACGTGATCAGTGCATGAGTGCCACGTGATCAGTGCATGATCAGTCACGTCACAGGTGTGTGATAAGCCACGTGAACAGTGCATGGTCAGCCACGTGATCAGTGCATGATATCCACGTGATCAGTGCATGATCAGTTACGTGAACAGTGTATGATCAGCCAGGTGAGCAGTGCCTGGTCAGACACGTGAACAGTGTATGATCAAACACGTGATCAGTGCATGATGAGCCATGTGATCAGTGCCTGATCAGCCACGTCATCAGTGCATGCGCAGTCACGTGATCAGTGCATGATAGCCACGTGATCAGTGCGTGCACAGTCCCATGATCAGCGCCTGTCAGTCACTGATCATTGCCTGATAAACACGTGATCAGTGCATGATGAGCCATGTGATCAGTGCCTGATCAGCCACGTCATCAGTGCATGCGCAGTCACGTCATCAGTGCATGATAGCCACGTGATCAGTGCATGCTCAGTCACGTGATCTGTACTTGATCAGCCACGTGAGCAGTGCCTGCAGAGTCACGTGATCAGGGCCTGCTGAGCTGCGTGATTCCTGCCTGGTCACGTGCTTGATTATTGCCAGTTGAGCAGCATGATTCGTCACTGCTGAGCTCCATGCTTATTGCCTGCTGATTGCGTGGTTCGTGTCTGCTCAGCTCTTGGAGTATTGCCTCCTGAGGTCCCTGTTCGGTCGCCACCTGCCGAGGACCAGCCCCAACTGATCCAGGGTATTCGAAGGAGAGATGGCCTAGGCGACTCTTTATATGCTAATCAGAGATGTCAAGAATAATAGTATGAGGAGAGCTCAGTAGGAAAATTCGGTGGAGAAAAGAGACTGAGTAGCTTGGTTTACGCGGAAGACCAATCAAACTTCAAGACAAGAAGTTTGCACCACTTACGTAGGCCGCAGGCGCCCTTTCGAATAGCGAAAGGTGCCTCACCCTAGACACTTTCTCGAGTGTGTCTTAGCAGCCCAGGCATAATTAGTAAGCGTGGTGGGTTCCGCGCTCCAGATGGAGACTCAGCTGGAAGTTAAAGGGAAGAATGACAAGGAACTTTATGAATTGGAGCTGTAAGTTAACTCTTTGACAGAGAGAGCGAGATGGTGGTGGGGGACAGCCCCCAGTGAAATCAGAGGTGAGAGCACAAAGCAATACAGTAGGCAGACTCTGGTTTTTTTTGGGGGGGGAGATGCTCGAGAACATCCGGGTGGACTCCTGAGGCTCGATCCCGCATTTGCGTATGCCGAGCCTCCTTCCTCATGACCTTTGTCCAGAGTGGAATGCCTCCCCGGCTCCCGGCACATGATCAGTGCATGCTCAGTCACGATATCAGTGCCTGCTCAGCCACGTGATCACTGACGGCACCGTCACGTGATCAGCGCCTCTCAGTCACGTGATCACCGTATGATAAACACGGGATCAGTGAACGACCAGCCAAGTGATCACTGCATGCGCGGTCAGGTGGTCAGTTCCTGATCAGCCACCTGATCAGTGCATGCACAGTCCCCTGATCAGCGCCTGTCACTCACTGATCACTGCCTGATAAACAGGTGATCAGTGCCCGAACAGCCACGTCATCAGCGCCTCTCAGTCACGTGATCACCGTATGATAAACACGTGATCAGTGATCGACCAGCCACGTGATCACTGCATGCGAGGTCAGGTGGTCAGTTCCTGATCAGCCACCTGATCAGTGCGAGCACAGTCCCATGATCAGCGCCTGTCAGTCACTGATCATTGCCTGATAAACACGTGATCAGTGCATGATGAGCAATGTGATCAGTGCCCGATCTGCCACGTCATCAGTGCATGCGCAGTCACGTCATCAGTGTATGATAGCCACGTGATCAGTGCATGCTCAGTCACGTGATCTGTTCTTGATCAGCCACGTGATCAGTGCCTACAGAGTCACGTGATCAGGGCCTGCTGAGCTATGTGATTCCTGCCGGCTCATCTGCATGACAATTGCCATCTGAGCTGCGTGATTTCTGTCGGCTCGTCTGCTTGACAATTGCCAGCTGAGCTGCGTGATTCCTGCCTGGTCACGTGCTTGATTATTGCCAGTTGAGCAGCATGATTCGTCACTGCTGAGCTCCATGCTTATTGCCTGCTGATTGCGTGGTTCGTGTCTGCTCAGCTCTTTGAGTATCGCCTCCTGAGGTCCCTGTTCGGTCGCCACCTGCCGGGGACCAGCCCCAACTGATCCAGGGTATTCGAAGGAGAGATGGCCTAGGCGACTATTTATATGCTAATCAGAGATGTCAAGAATAAGAGTATGAGGAGAGCTCAGTAGGAAAATTCGGTGGAGAAAAGAGACTGAGGAGCTTGGTTTACGCGGAAGACCAATCAAACTTCAAGACAAGAAGTTTGCACCACTTACGTAGGCCGCAGGCGCCCTCTCGAATAGCGAAAGGTGCCTCACCCTAGACACCTTCTCGAGTGGGTCTTACCAGCCCAGGCATAATTAGTAAGCGTGGTGGGTTCTGCGCTCCAGATGGAGACTCAGCTGGAAGTTAAAGGGAAGAATGACAAGGAACTTTATGAATTGGAGCTGTAAGTTAACTCTTTGACAGAGAGAGCGAGATGGAGGTGGGGGACAGCCCCCAGTGAAGTCAGAGGTGAGAGCACAAAGCAATACAGTAGGTAGACTCCGGTTTTTTGGGGGGAGGTGCTCGAGAATATCCGGGTGGACCCCTGAGGCTCGATCCCGCATTTGCGTATGCCGAGCCTCCTTCCTCATGACCTTTGTCCAGAGTGGAATGCCTCCCCGGCTCCCGGCACATGATCAGTGCATGCTCAGTCACGATATCAGTGCCTGCTCAGCCACGTGATCACTGACGGCACAGTCACGTGATCAGCGCCTCTCAGTCACGTGATCAGCGTATGATAAACACGTGATCAGTGAACGACCAAACACGTGATCACTGCATGCGCAGTCAGGTGGTCAGTTCCTGATCAGCCACCTGATCAGTGCGTGCACAGTCCCATGATCAGCGCCTGTCAGTCACTGATCATTGCCTGATAAACACGTGATCAGTGCATGATGAGCCATGTGATCAGTGCCTGATCAGCCACGTCATCAGTGCATGCGCAGTCACGTCATCAGTGCATGATAGCCACGTGATCAGTGCATGCTCAGTCACGTGATCTGGACTTGATCAGCCACGTGATCAGTGCATGATCAATTTCGTGATCAGTGCATGATCAGTCACGTGACCAGTACATGGTAGCTACGTGATCATTGCCTGATCAGCCACGTGATCAGTGCATGATAGCCCCGTGATCAGTGCATGATCAGTCATGTGATACGTGTGTGATCAGCCACGTGATCAGTGCATGATATCCAGGTGATCAGTGAATGATAGCCACGTGATCAGTGCATGATAACTACGTGATCGGTACATGATCATTCACGTGATACGTGTTTGATCAGCCACGTGATCATTGCATGATGAGTCAGGTGATCAGTGCAGGATTAATTAGGTGATCAGTGCATGATCAGTCACGTGACCAGTACATGGTTGCTACATGATCATTGCATGATCAGCCACGTGATCAGTGCATGATAGCCACGTGATCAGTGCGTGATCAGTCACGTGATCAGTACATGATCAGTCACGTGAGCCGTGCATGATCATTTACATGATCTGTGCATGATCAGTCAACTGACCAGTATATGGTAGCTACGTGAACATTGCATGAGCAGCCAGGTGAGAAGTGCATGATAGCCACCTGATGTGTGCATGATCAGTTACATGAGCAGAGTATGATCAGCCACGTGATCAGTGCATGAGTGCCACGTGATCAGTGCATGATTAGTCACGTGACAGGTGTGTGATAAGCCACGTGAACAGTGCATGGTCAGCCACGTGATCAGTGCATGATATCCACGTGATCAGTGCATGATCAGTTACGTGAACAGTGTATGATCAGCCAGGTGAGCAGTGCCTGGTCAGACACGTGAACAGTGTATGATCAAACACGTGATCAGTGCATGATGGGCCATGTGATCAGTGCCTGATCAGCCACGTCATCAGTGCATGCGCAGTCACGTGATCAGTGCATGATAGCCACGTGATCAGTGCGTGCACAGTCCCATGATCAGCGCCTGTCAGTCACTGATCATTGCCTGATAAACACGTGATCAGTGCATGATGAGCAATGTGATCAGTGCCTGATCTGCCACGTCATCAGTGCATGCGCAATCACGTCATCAGTGCATGATAGCCACGTGATCAGTGCCTGCTCAGTCACGTGATCTGTTCTTGATCAGCCACGTGATCAGTGCCTACAGAGTCTCGTGATCAGGGCCTGCTGAGCTGCGTGATTCCTGCCTGGTCACGTGCTTGATTATTGCCAGTTGAGCAGCATGATTCGTCACTGCTGAGCTCCATGCTTATTGCCTGCTGATTGCGTGGTTCGTGTCTGCTCAGCTCTTTGAGTATTGCCTCCTGAGGTCCCTGTTCGGTCGCCACCTGCCGAGGACCAGCCCCAACTGATCCAGGGTATTCGAAGGAGAGATGGCCTAGGCGACTCTTTATATGCTAATCAGAGATGTCAAGAATAAGAGTATGAGGAGAGCTCAGTAGGAAAATTCGGTGGAGAAAAGAGACTGAGGAGCTTGGTTTACGCGGAAGACCAATCAAACTTCAAGACAAGAAGTTTGCACCACTTACGTAGGCCGCAGGCGCCCTCTCGAATAGCGAAAGGTGCCTCACCCTAGACACTTTCTCGAGTGGGTCTTAGCAGCCCAGGCATAATTAGTAAGCGTGGTGGATTCTGCGCTCCAGATGGAGACTCAGCTGGAAGTTAAAGGGAAGAATGAGAAGGAACTTTATGAATTGGAGCTGTAAGTTAACTCTTTGACAGAGAGAGCGAGATGGAGGTGGGGGACAGCCCCCAGTGAAGTCAGAGGTGAGAGCACAAAGCAATACAGTAGGTAGACTCCGGTTTTTTTGGGGGGGAGATGCTCGAGAACATCCGGGTGGACTCCTGAGGCTCGATCCCGCATTTGCGTATGCCGAGCCTCCTTCCTCATGACCTTTGTCCAGAGTGGAATGCCTCCCCGGCTCCCGGCACATGATCAGTGCATGCTCAGTCACCATATCAGTGCCTGCTCAGCCACGTGATCACTGACGGCACCGTCACGTGATCAGCGCCTCTCAGTCACGTGATCACCGTATGATAAACACGGGATCAGTGAACGACCAGCCAAGTGATCACTGCATGCGCGGTCAGGTGGTCAGTTCCTGATCAGCCACCTGATCAGTGCGTGCACAGTCCCCTGATCAGCGCCTGTCAGTCACTGATCACTGCCTGATAAACACGTGATCAGTGCCCGAACAGCCACGTCATCAGTGCATGCGCAGTCACGTGATCAGTGCATGAGTCACGTGATCAGTATGATCACGTGATCAGTGCATGATCAGCCACGTGATCAGTGCATGATCAGTCACGTGATCAGTGCATGATCAGCCACGTGATCAGTGCGTGCACAGTCCCATGATCAGCGCCTGTCAGTCACTGATCATTGCCTGATAAACACGTGATCAGTGCATGATGAGCCATGTGATCAGTGCCTGATCAGCCACGTCATCAGTGCATGCGCAGTCACGTGATCAGTGCATGATAGCCACGTGAATAATGCATACTCAGTCACGTGATCTGGACTTGATCAGCCACGTGATCAGTGCCTACAGAGTCACGTGATCAGGGCCTGCTGAGCTGCGTGATTCCTGCCGGCTCATCTGCATGACAATTGCCAGCTGAGCTGCGTGATTCCTGTCGGCTCGTCTGCTTGACAATTGCCAGCTGAGCTGCGTGATTCCTGCCTGGTCACGTGCTTGATTATTGCCAGTTGAGCAGCATGATTCGTCACTGCTGAGCTCCATGCTTATTGCCTGCTGATTGCCTGGTTCGTGTCTGCTCAGCTCTTTGAGTATTGCCTCCTGAGGTCCCTGTTCGGTCGCCACCTGCCGGGGACCAGCCCCAACTGATCCAGGGTATTCGAAGGAGAGATGGCCTAGGCGACTATTTATATGCTAATCAGAGATGTCAAGAATAAGAGTATGAGGAGAGCTCAGTAGGAAAATTCGGTGGAGAAAAGAGACTGAGGAGCTTGGTTTACGCGGAAGACCAATCAAACTTCAAGACAAGAAGTTTGCACCACTTACGTAGGCCGCAGGCGCCCTCTCGAATAGCGAAAGGTGCCTCAGCCTAGACACCTTCTCGAGTGGGTCTTACCAGCCCAGGCATAATTAGTAAGCGTGGTGGGTTCTGCGCTCCAGATGGAGACTCAGCTGGAAGTTAAAGGGAAGAATGACAAGGAACTTTATGAATTGGAGCTGTAAGTTAACTCTTTGACAGAGAGAGCGAGATGGAGGTGGGGGACAGCCCCCAGTGAAATCAGAGGTGAGAGCACAAAGCAATACAGTAGGCAGACTCGGTTTTTTTGGGGGGAGATGCTCGAGAATATCCGGGTGGACTCCTGAGGCTCGATCCCGCATTTGCGTATGCCGAGCCTCCTTCCTCATGACCTTTGTCCAGAGTGGAATGCCTCCCCGGCTCCCGGCACATGATCAGTGCATGCTCAGTCACGATATCAGTGCCTGCTCAGCCACGTGATCACTGACGGCACAGTCACGTGATCAGCGCCTCTCAGTCACGTGATCAGCGTATGATAAACACGTGATCAGTGAACGACCAGACACGTGATCACTGCATGCGCAGTCAGGTGGTCAGTTCCTGATCAGCCACCTGATCAGTGCGTGCACAGTCCCCTGATCAGCGCCTGTCAGTCACTGATTACTGCCTGATAAACACGTGATCAGTGCATGATCAGCCACGTGATCAGTGCATGATCAGCCACGTGATCAGTGCATGCGCAGTCACGTGATCAGTGCATGATAGCCACGTGATCAGTGCATGATCAGTCACGTGATCAGTGCATGATCAGCCACGTGATCAGTGCATGATCAGTTACGTGATCAGTGCATGATCAGTCACGTGATCAGTGCATGGTAGCTACGTGATCAGTGCATGATCAGCCACGTGATCAGTGCATGATAGCCACGTGATCAGTGCATGATCAGTCATGTGATACGTGTGTGATCAGCCACGTGATCAGTGCATGATATCCACGTGATCAGTGCATGATAGCCACGTGATCAGTGCATGATAGCTACGTGATCGGTGCATGATCATTCACGTGATACGTGTTTGATCAGCCACGTGATCAGTGCATGATGAGTCACGTGATCAGTGCAGGATCAATTAGGTGATCAGTGCATGATCAGTCACGTGACCAGTACATGGTTGCTACGTGATCATTGCATGATCAGCCACGTGATCAGTGCATGATAGCCACGTGATCAGTGCATGATCAGTCACGTGATCAGTGCATGATCAGTCACGTGAGCAGTGCATGATCATTTACGTGATCTGTGCATGATCAGTCAACTGACCAGTATATGGTAGCTACGTGATCATTGCATGAGCAGCCAGGTGAGAAGTGCATGATAGCCACGTGATGTGTGCATGATCAGTTACATGAGCAGAGTATGATCAGCCACGTGATCAGTGCATGAGTGCCACGTGATCAGTGCATGATTAGTCACGTGATCAGTGTGTGATCAGCCACGTGATCAGTGCATGATCAGCCACGTGATCAGTGCATGATATCCACGTGATCAGTGCATGATCAGTCACGTGATCAGTGCATGATCAGCCACGTGATCAGTGCATGATCAGCCACGTGATCAGTGCATGATCAGTCACGTGATCAGTGCATGATCAGCCACGTGATCAGTGCATGATCAGCCACGTGATCAGTGCATGCGCAGTCACGTGATCAGTGCATGATAGCCACGTGATCAGTGCGTGCACAGTCCCATGATCAGCGCCTGTCAGTCACTGATCATTGCCTGATAAACACGTGATCAGTGCATGATGAGCCATGTGATCAGTGCCCGATCTGCCACGTCATCAGTGCATGCGCAGTCACGTCATCAGTGCATGATAGCCACGTGATCAGTGCATGCTCAGTCACGTGATCTGTTCTTGATCAGCCACGTGATCAGTGCCTACAGAGTCACGTGATCAGGGCCTGCTGAGCTGTGTGATTCCTGCCGGCTCATCTGCATGACAATTGCCATCTGAGCTGCGTGATTTCTGTCGGCTCATCTGCTTGACAATTGCCAGCTGAGCTGCGTGATTCCTGCCTGGTCACGTGCTTGATTATTGCCAGTTGAGCAGCATGATTTGTCACTGCTGAGCTCCATGCTTATTGCCTGCTGATTGCGTGGTTCGTGTCTGCTCAGCTCTTTGAGTATTGCCTCCTGAGGTCCCTGTTCGGTCGCCACCTGCCGGGGACCAGCCCCAACTGATCCAGGGTATTCGAAGGAGAGATGGCCTAGGCGACTATTTATATGCTAATCAGAGATGTCAAGAATAAGAGTATGAGGAGAGCTCAGTAGGAAAATTCGGTGGAGAAAAGAGACTGAGGAGCTTGGTTTACGCGGAAGACCAATCAAACTTCAAGACAAGAAGTTTGCACCACTTACGTAGGCCGCAGGCGCCCTCTCGAATAGCGAAAGGTGCCTCACCCTAGACACCTTCTCGAGTGGGTCTTACCAGCCCAGGCATAATTAGTAAGCGTGGTGGGTTCTGCGCTCCAGATGGAGACTCAGCTGGAAGTTAAAGGGAAGAATGACAAGGAACTTTATGAATTGGAGCTGTAAGTTAACTCTTTGACAGAGAGAGCGAGATGGAGGTGGGGGACAGCCCCCAGTGAAGTCAGAGGTGAGAGCACAAAGCAATACAGTAGGTAGACTCCGGTTTTTGGGGGGAGATGCTCGAGAATATCCGGGTGGACCCCTGAGGCTCGATCCCGCATTTGCGTATGCCGAGCCTCCTTCCTCATGACCTTTGTCCAGAGTGGAATGCCTCCCCGGCTCCCGGCACATGATCAGTGCATGCTCAGTCACGATATCAGTGCCTGCTCAGCCACGTGATCACTGACGGCACAGTCACGTGATCAGCGCCTCTCAGTCACGTGATCAGCGTATGATAAACACGTGATCAGTGAACGACCAAACACGTGATCACTGCATGCGCAGTCAGGTGGTCAGTTCCTGATCAGCCACCTGATCAGTGCGTGCACAGTCCCATGATCAGCGCCTGTCAGTCACTGATCATTGCCTGATAAACACGTGATCAATGCATGATGAGCCACGTGATCAGTGCCTGATCAGCCACGTGATCAGTGCATGCGCAGTCACGCCATCAGTGCATGATAGCCACGTGATCAGTGCATGCTCAGTCACGTGATCAGTACTTGATCAGCCACGTGATCAGTGCATGATCAATCTCGTGATCAGTGCATGATCAGTCACGTGATCAGTACATGGTAGCCACGTGATCATTGCCTGATCAGCCACGTGATCAGTGCATGATAGCCACGTGATCAGTGCATGATCAGTCATGTGATACGTGTGTGATCAGCCACGTGATCAGTGCATGATATCCAGGTGATCAGGGTGATCAGTGAATGATAGCCACGTGATCAGTGCATGATAACTACGTGATCGGTACATGATCATTCACGTGATACGTGTTTGATCAGCCACGTGATCATTGCATGATGAGTCAGGTGATCAGTGCAGGATTAATTAGGTGATCAGTGCATGATCAGTCACGTGACCAGTACATGGTTGCTACATGATCATTGCATGATCAGCCACGTGATCAGTGCATGATAGCCACGTGATCAGTGCGTGATCAGTCACGTGATCAGTACATGATCAGTCACGTGAGCCGTGCATGATCATTTACATGATCTGTGCATGATCAGTCAACTGACCAGTATATGGTAGCTACGTGAACATTGCATGAGCAGCCAGGTGAGAAGTGCATGATAGCCACTTGATGTGTGCATGATCAGTTACATGAGCAGAGTATGATCAGCCACGTGATCAGTGCATGAGTGCCACGTGATCAGTGCATGATTAGTCACGTGACAGGTGTGTGATAAGCCACGTGAACAGTGCATGGTCAGCCACGTGATCAGTGCATGATATCCACGTGATCAGTGCATGATCAGTTACGTGAACAGTGTATGATCAGCCAGGTGAGCAGTGCCTGGTCAGACACGTGAACAGTGTATGATCAAACACGTGATCAGTGCATGATGAGCCATGTGATCAGTGCCTGATCAGCCACGTCATCAGTGCATGCGCAGTCACGTGATCAGTGCATGATAGCCACGTGATCAGTGCGTGCACAGTCCCATGATCAGCGCCTGTCAGTCACTGATCATTGCCTGATAAACACGTGATCAGTGCATGATGAGCCATGTGATCAGTGCCTGATCAGCCACGTCATCAGTGCATGCGCAGTCACGTCATCAGTGCATGATAGCCACGTGATCAGTGCATGCTCAGTCACGTGATCTGTACTTGATCAGCCACGTGAGCAGTGCCTGCAGAGTCACGTGATCAGGGCCTGCTGAGCTGCGTGATTCCTGCCTGGTCACGTGCTTGATTATTGCCAGTTGAGCAGCATGATTCGTCACTGCTGAGCTCCATGCTTATTGCCTGCTGATTGCGTGGTTCGTGTCTGCTCAGCTCTTGGAGTATTGCCTCCTGAGGTCCCTGTTCGGTCGCCACCTGCCGAGGACCAGCCCCAACTGATCCAGGGTATTCGAAGGAGAGATGGCCTAGGCGACTCTTTATATGCTAATCAGAGATGTCAAGAATAATAGTATGAGGAGAGCTCAGTAGGAAAATTCGGTGGAGAAAAGAGACTGAGTAGCTTGGTTTACGCGGAAGACCAATCAAACTTCAAGACAAGAAGTTTGCACCACTTACGTAGGCCGCAGGCGCCCTTTCGAATAGCGAAAGGTGCCTCACCCTAGACACTTTCTCGAGTGTGTCTTAGCAGCCCAGGCATAATTAGTAAGCGTGGTGGGTTCCGCGCTCCAGATGGAGACTCAGCTGGAAGTTAAAGGGAAGAATGACAAGGAACTTTATGAATTGGAGCTGTAAGTTAACTCTTTGACAGAGAGAGCGAGATGGTGGTGGGGGACAGCCCCCAGTGAAATCAGAGGTGAGAGCACAAAGCAATACAGTAGGCAGACTCCGGTTTTTTTGGGGGGAGATGCTCGAGAACATCCGGGTGGACTCCTGAGGCTCGATCCCGCATTTGCGTATGCCGAGCCTCCTTCCTCATGACCTTTGTCCAGAGTGGAATGCCTCCCCGGCTCCCGGCACATGATCAGTGCATGCTCAGTCACGATATCAGTGCCTGCTCAGCCACGTGATCACTGACGGCACCGTCACGTGATCAGCGCCTCTCAGTCACGTGATCACCGTATGATAAACACGGGATCAGTGAACGACCAGCCAAGTGATCACTGCATGCGCGGTCAGGTGGTCAGTTCCTGATCAGCCACCTGATCAGTGCGTGCACAGTCCCCTGATCAGCGCCTGTCAGTCACTGATCACTGCCTGATAAACACGTGATCAGTGCCCTAACAGCCACGTCATCAGTGCATGCGCAGTCACGTGATCAGCGCCTCAGTCACGTGATCACCGTATGATAAACACGTGATCAGTGAACGACCAGCCTCGTGATCACTGCATGCGCGGTCAGGTGGTCAGTTCCTGATCAGCCACCTGATCAGTGCGTGCACAGTCCCATGATCAGCGCCTGTCAGTCACTGATCATTGCCTGATAAACACGTGATCAGTGCATGATGAGCAATGTGATCAGTGCCCGATCTGCCACGTCATCAGTGCATGCGCAGTCACGTCATCAGTGTATGATAGCCACGTGATCAGTGCATGCTCAGTCACGTGATCTGTTCTTGATCAGCCACGTGATCAGTGCCTACAGAGTCACGTGATCAGGGCCTGCTGAGCTGTGTGATTCCTGCCGGCTCATCTGCATGACAATTGCCATCTGAGCTGCGTGATTTCTGTCGGCTCGTCTGCTTGACAATTGCCAGCTGAGCTGCGTGATTCCTGCCTGGTCACGTGCTTGATTACTGCCAGTTGAGCAGCATGATTCATCACTGCTGAGCTCCATGCTTATTGCCTGCTGATTGCGTGGTTCGTGTCTGCTCAGCTCTTTGAGTATCGCCTCCTGAGGTCCCTGTTCGGTCGCCACCTGCCGGGGACCAGCCCCAACTGATCCAGGGTATTCGAAGGAGAGATGGCCTAGGCGACTATTTATATGCTAATCAGAGATGTCAAGAATAAGAGTATGAGGAGAGCTCAGTAGGAAAATTCGGTGGAGAAAAGAGACTGAGGAGCTTGGTTTACGCGGAAGACCAATCAAACTTCAAGACAAGAAGTTTGCACCACTTACGTAGGCCGCAGGCGCCCTCTCGAATAGCGAAAGGTGCCTCACCCTAGACACCTTCTCGAGTGGGTCTTACCAGCCCAGGCATAATTAGTAAGCGTGGTGGGTTCTGCGCTCCAGATGGAGACTCAGCTGGAAGTTAAAGGGAAGAATGACAAGGAACTTTATGAATTGGAGCTGTAAGTTAACTCTTTGACAGAGAGAGCGAGATGGAGGTGGGGGACAGCCCCCAGTGAAGTCAGAGGTGAGAGCACAAAGCAATACAGTAGGTAGACTCCGGTTTTTTTGGGGGGAGGTGCTCGAGAATATCCGGGTGGACCCCTGAGGCTCGATCCCGCATTTTCGTATGCCGAGCCTCCTTCCTCATGACCTTTGTCCAGAGTGGAATGCCTCCCCGGCTCCCGGCACATGATCAGTGCATGCTCAGTCACGATATCAGTGCCTGCTCAGCCACGTGATCACTGACGGCACAGTCACGTGATCAGCGCCTCTCAGTCACGTGATCAGCGTATGATAAACACGTGATCAGTGAACGACCAAACACGTGATCACTGCATGCGCAGTCAGGTGGTCAGTTCCTGATCAGCCACCTGATCAGTGCGTGCACAGTCCCATGATCAGCGCCTGTCCGTCACTGATCATTGCCTGATAAACACGTGATCAGTGCATGATGAGCCATGTGATCAGTGCCTGATCAGCCACGTCATCAGTGCATGCGCAGTCACGCCATCAGTGCATGATAGCCACGTGATCGGTGCATGCTCAGTCACGTGATCTGGACTTGATCAGCCACGTGATCAGTGCATGATCAATTTCGTGTCAGTGCATGATCAGTCACGTGACCAGTACATGGTAGCTACGTGATCATTGCCTGATCAGCCACGTGATCAGTGCATGATAGCCCCGTGATCAGTGCATGATCAGTCATGTGATACGTGTGTGATCAGCCACGTGATCAGTGCATGATATCCAGGTGATCAGTGAATGATAGCCACGTGATCAGTGCATGATAACTACGTGATCGGTACATGATCATTCACGTGATACGTGTTTGATCAGCCACGTGATCATTGCATGATGAGTCAGGTGATCAGTGCAGGATTAATTAGGTGATCAGTGCATGATCAGTCACGTGACCAGTACATGGTTGCTACATGATCATTGCATGATCAGCCACGTGATCAGTGCATGATAGCCACGTGATCAGTGCGTGATCAGTCACGTGATCAGTACATGATCAGTCACGTGAGCCGTGCATGATCATTTACATGATCTGTGCATGATCAGTCAACTGACCAGTATATGGTAGCTACGTGAACATTGCATGAGCAGCCAGGTGAGAAGTGCATGATAGCCACCTGATGTGTGCATGATCAGTTACATGAGCAGAGTATGATCAGCCACGTGATCAGTGCATGAGTGCCACGTGATCAGTGCATGATTAGTCACGTGACAGGTGTGTGATAAGCCACGTGAACAGTGCATGGTCAGCCACGTGATCAGTGCATGATATCCACGTGATCAGTGCATGATCAGTTACGTGAACAGTGTATGATCAGCCAGGTGAGCAGTGCCTGGTCAGACACGTGAACAGTGTATGATCAAACACGTGATCAGTGCATGATGAGCCATGTGATCAGTGCCTGATCAGCCACGTCATCAGTGCATGCGCAGTCACGTGATCAGTGCATGATAGCCACGTGATCAGTGCGTGCACAGTCCCATGATCAGCGCCTGTCAGTCACTGATCATTGCCTGATAAACACGTGATCAGTGCATGATGAGCAATGTGATCAGTGCCCGATCTGCCACGTCATCAGTGCATGCGCAGTCACGTCATCAGTGTATGATAGCCACGTGATCAGTGCATGCTCAGTCACGTGATCTGTTCTTGATCAGCCACGTGATCAGTGCCTACAGAGTCACGTGATCAGGGCCTGCTGAGCTGTGTGATTCCTGCCGGCTCATCTGCATGACAATTGCCATCTGAGCTGCGTGATTTCTGTCGGCTCGTCTGCTTGACAATTGCCAGCTGAGCTGCGTGATTCCTGCCTGGTCACGTGCTTGATTATTGCCAGTTGAGCAGCATGATTCGTCACTGCTGAGCTCCATGCTTATTGCCTGCTGATTGCGTGGTTCGTGTCTGCTCAGCTCTTTGAGTATTGCCTCCTGAGGTCCCTGTTCGGTCGCCACCTGCCGGGGACCAGCCCCAACTGATCCAGGGTATTCGAAGGAGAGATGGCCTAGGCGACTATTTATATGCTAATCAGAGATGTCAAGAATAAGAGTATGAGGAGAGCTCAGTAGGAAAATTCGGTGGAGAAAAGAGACTGAGGAGCTTGGTTTACGCGGAAGACCAATCAAACTTCAAGACAAGAAGTTTGCACCACTTACGTAGGCCGCAGGCGCCCTCTCGAATAGCGAAAGGTGCCTCACCCTAGACACCTTCTCGAGTGGGTCTTACCAGCCCAGGCATAATTAGTAAGCGTGGTGGGTTCTGCGCTCCAGATGGAGACTCAGCTGGAAGTTAAAGGGAAGAATGAGAAGGAACTTTATGAATTGGAGCTGTAAGTTAACTCTTTGACAGAGAGAGCGAGATGGAGGTGGGGGACAGCCCCCAGTGAAGTCAGAGGTGAGAGCACAAAGCAATACAGTAGGTAGACTCCGGTTTTTTTGGGGGAGATGCTCGAGAATATCCGGGTGGACCCCTGAGGCTCGATCCCGCATTTGCGTATGCCGAGCCTCCTTCCTCATGACCTTTGTCCAGAGTGGAATGCCTCCCCGGCTCCCGGCACATGATCAGTGCATGCTCAGTCACGATATCAGTGCCTGCTCAGCCACGTGATCACTGACGGCACAGTCACGTGATCAGCGCCTCTCAGTCACGTGATCAGCGTATGATAAACACGTGATCAGTGAACGACCAAACACGTGATCACTGCATGCGCAGTCAGGTGGTCAGTGCCTGATCAGCCACCTGATCAGGGCGTGCACAGTCCCATGATCAGCGCCTGTCAGTCACTGATCATTGCCTGATAAACACGTGATCAGTGCATGATGAGCCATGTGATCAGCGCCTGATCAGCCACGTCATCAGTGCATGCGCAGTCACGTCATCAGTGCATGATAGCCACGTGATCAGTGCATGCTCAGTCACGTGATCTGGACTTGATCAGCCACGTGATCAGTGCATGATCAATTTCGTGATCAGTGCATGATCAGTCACGTGACCAGTACATGGTAGCTACGTTATCATTGCCTGATCAGCCACGTGATCAGTGCATGATAGCCACGTGATCAGTGCATGATCATTCATGTGATACGTGTGTGATCAGCCACGTGATCAGTGCATGATATCCAGGTGATCAGGGTGATCAGTGAATGATAGCCACGTGATCAGTGCATGATAACTACGTGATCAGTACATGATCATTCACGTGATACGTGTTTGATCAGCCACGTGATCATTGCATGATGAGTCAGGTGATCAGTGCAGGATTAATTAGGTGATCAGTGCATGATCAGTCACGTGACCAGTACATGGTTGCTACATGATCATTGCATGATCAGCCACGTGATCAGTGCATGATAGCCACGTGATCAGTGCGTGATCAGTCACGTGATCAGTACATGATCAGTCACGTGAGCCGTGCATGATCATTTACATGATCTGTGCATGATCAGTCAACTGACCAGTATATGGTAGCTACGTGAACATTGCATGAGCAGCCAGGTGAGAAGTGCATGATAGCCACCTGATGTGTGCATGATCAGTTACATGAGCAGAGTATGATCAGCCACGTGATCAGTGCATGAGTGCCACGTGATCAGTGCATGATTAGTCACGTGACAGGTGTGTGATAAGCCACGTGAACAGTGCATGGTCAGCCACGTGATCAGTGCATGATATCCACGTGATCAGTGCATGATCAGTTACGTGAACAGTGTATGATCAGCCAGGTGAGCAGTGCCTGGTCAGACACGTGAACAGTGTATGATCAAACACGTGATCAGTGCATGATGAGCCATGTGATCAGTGCCTGATCAGCCACGTCATCAGTGCATGCGCAGTCACGTGATCAGTGCATGATAGCCACGTGATCAGTGCGTGCACAGTCCCATGATCAGCGCCTGTCAGTCACTGATCATTGCCTGATAAACACGTGATCAGTGCATGATGAGCCATGTGATCAGTGCCTGATCAGCCACGTCATCAGTGCATGCGCAGTCACGTCATCAGTGCATGATAGCCACGTGATCAGTGCATGCTCAGTCACGTGATCTGTACTTGATCAGCCACGTGAGCAGTGCCTGCAGAGTCACGTGATCAGGGCCTGCTGAGCTGCGTGATTCCTGCCTGGTCACGTGCTTGATTATTGCCAGTTGAGCAGCATGATTCGTCACTGCTGAGCTCCATGCTTATTGCCTGCTGATTGCGTGGTTCGTGTCTGCTCAGCTCTTGGAGTATTGCCTCCTGAGGTCCCTGTTCGGTCGCCACCTGCCGAGGACCAGCCCCAACTGATCCAGGGTATTCGAAGGAGAGATGGCCTAGGCGACTCTTTATATGCTAATCAGAGATGTCAAGAATAATAGTATGAGGAGAGCTCAGTAGGAAAATTCGGTGGAGAAAAGAGACTGAGTAGCTTGGTTTACGCGGAAGACCAATCAAACTTCAAGACAAGAAGTTTGCACCACTTACGTAGGCCGCAGGCGCCCTTTCGAATAGCGAAAGGTGCCTCACCCTAGAAACCTTCTCGAGTGGGTCTTAGCAGCCCAGGCATAATTAGGAAGCGTGGTGGGTTCCGCGCTCCAAATGGAGACTCAGCTGGAAGTTAAAGGGAAGAATGACAAGGAACTTTATGAATTGGAGCTGTAAGTTACCTCTTTAACAGAGAGAGCGAGATGGTGGTGGGGTACAGCCCCCAGTGAAGTCAGAGGTGAGAGCACAAAGCAATACAGTAGGCAGACTCCGGTTTTTTTGGGGGGAGATGCTCGAGAATATCCGGGTGGACTCCTGAGGCTCGATCCCGCATTTGCGTATGCCGAGCCTCCTTCCTCATGACCTTTTTCCAGAGTGGAATGCCTCCCCGGCTCCCGGCACATGATCAGTGCATGCTTAGTCACGATATCAGTGCCTGCTCAGCCACGTGATCACTGACGGCACAGTCACGTGATCAGCGCCTCTCAGTCACGTGATCACCGTATGATAAACACGTGATCAGTGAACGACCAGCCAGGTGACCACTGCATGGGCGGTCAGGTGGTCAGTTCCTGATCAGCCACCAGATCAGTGCGTGCACAGTCCCCTGATCAGCGCCTGTCAGTCACTGATCACTGCCTGATAAACCCGTGATCAGTGCCCGAACAGCCACGTCATCAGTGCATGCGCAGTCACGTGATCAGTGCATGATAGCCACGTGATCAGTGCGTGCACAGTCCCATGATCAGCGCCTGTCAGTCACTGATCATTGCCTGATAAACACGTGATCAGTGCATGATGAGCCATGTGATCAGAGCCCGATCAGCCACGTCATCAGTGCATGCGCAGTCACGTCATCAGTGCATGATAGCCACGTGATCAGTGCCTGCTCAGTCACGTGATCTGGACTTGATCAGCCACGTGATCAGTGCCTGCAGAGTCACGTGATCAGGGCCTGCTGAGCTGCGTGATTCCTGTCGGCTCATCTGCTTGACAATTGCCAGCTGAGCTGCGTGATTCCTGCCTGGTCACGTGCTTGATTATTGCCAGTTGAACAGCATGATTCGTCACTGCTGAGCTCCATGCTTATTGCCTGCTGATTGCGTGGTTCGTGTCTGCTCAGCTCTTTGAGTATTGCCTCCTGAGGTCCCTGTTCGGTCGCCACCTGCCGGGGACCAGCCCCAACTGGTCCAGGGTATTCGAAGGAGAGATGGCCTAGGCGACTATTTATATGCTAATCAGAGATGTCAAGAATAATAGTATGAGGAGAGCTCAGTAGGAAAATTCGGTGGAGAAAAGAGACTGAGGAGCTTGGTTTACGCGGAAGACCAATCAAACTTCAAGACAAGAAGTTTGCACCACTTACGTAGGCCGCAGGCGCCCTCTCGAATAGCGAAAGGTGCCTCACCCTAGACACCTTCTCGAGTGGGTCTTAGCAGCCCAGGCATAATTAGGAAGCGTGGTGGGTTCCGCGCTCCAGATCGAGACTCAGCTGGAAGTTAAAGGGAAGAATGACAAGGAACTTTATGAATTGGAGCTGTAAGTTACCTCTTTGACAGAGAGAGCGAGATGGTGGTGGGGGACAGCCCCCAGTGAAATCAGAGGTGAGAGCACAAAGCAATACAGTAGGCAGACTCCGGTTTTTTTGGGGGGAGATGCTCGAGAATATCCGGGTGGACTCCTGAGGCTCGATCCCGCATTTGCGTATGCCGAGCCTCCTTCCTCATGACCTTTGTCCAGAGTGGAATGCCTCCCCGGCTCCCGGCACATGATCAGTGCATGCTCAGTCACGATATCAGTGCCTGCTCAGCCACGTGATCACTGACGGCACAGTCACGTGATCAGCGCCTCTCAGTCACGTGATCACTGTATGATAAACACGTGATCAGTGAACGACCAGCCAGGTGATCACTGCATGCGCGGTCAGGTGGTCAGTTCCTGATCAGCCACCAGATCAGTGCGTGCACAGTCCCCTGATCAGCGCCTGTCAGTCACTGATCACTGCCTGATAAACCCGTGATCAGTGCCCGAACAGCCACGTCATCAGTGCATGCGCAGTCACGTGATCAGTGCATGATAGCCACGTGATCAGTGCGTGCACAGTCCCATGATCAGCGCCTGTCAGTCACTGATCATTGCCTGATAAACACGTGATCAGTGCATGATGAGCCATGTGATCAGTGCCCGATCAGCCACGTCATCAGTGCATGCGCAGTCACGTCATCAGTGCATGATAGCCACGTGATCAGTGCCTGCTCAGTCACGTGATCTGGACTTGATCAGCCACGTGATCAGTGCCTGCAGAGTCACGTGATCAGGGCCTGCTGAGCTGCGTGATTCCTGCCGGCTCATCTGCATGACAATTGCGATCTGAGCTGCGTGATTCCTGCCTGGTCACGTGCTTGATTATTGCCAGTTGAGCAGCATGATTCGTCACTGCTGAGCTCCATGCTTATTGCCTGCTGATTGCGTGGTTCGTGTCTGCTCAGCTGTTTGAGTATTGCCTCCTGAGGTCCCTGTTCGGTCGCCACCTGCCGGGGACCAGCCCCAACTGATCCAGGGTATTCGAAGGAGAGATGGCCTAGGCGACTATTTATATGCTAATCAGAGATGTCAAGAATAATAGTATGAGGAGAGCTCAGTAGGAAAATTCGGTGGAGAAAAGAGACTGAGGAGCTTGGTTTACGCGGAAGACCAATCAAACTTCAAGACAAGAAGTTTGCACCACTTACGTAGGCCGCAGGCGCCCTCTCGAATAGCGAAAGGTGCCTCACCCTAGACACCTTCTCGAGTGGTTCTTAGCAGCCCAGGCATAATTAGGAAGCGTGGTGGGTTCCGCGCTCCAGATGGAGACTCAGCTGGAAGTTAAAGGGAAGAATGACAAGGAACTTTATGAGTTGGAGCTGTAAGTTACCTCTTTGACAGAGAGAGCGAGATGGTGGTGGGGGACAGCCCCCAGTGAAATCAGAGGTGAGAGCACAAAGCAATACAGTAGGCAGACTCCGGTTTTTTGGGGGGAGATGCTCGAGAATATCCGCGTGGACTCCTGAGGCTCGATCCCGCATTTGCGTATGCCGAGCCTCTTTCCTCATGACCTTTGTCCAGAGTGGAATGCCTCCCCGGCTCCCGGCACATGATCAGTGCATGCTCAGTCACGATATCAGTGCCTGCTCAGCCTCGTGATCACTGACGGCACAGTCACGTGATCAGCGCCTCTCAGTCACGTGATCACCGTATGATAAACACGTGATCAGTGAACGACCAGCCAGGTGACCACTGCATGGGCGGTCAGGTGGTCAGTTCCTGATCAGCCACCAGATCAGTGCGTGCACAGTCCCCTGATCAGCGCCTGTCAGTCACTGATCACTGCCTGATAAACCCGTGATCAGTGCCCGAACAGCCACGTCATCAGTGCATGCGCAGTCACGTGATCAGTGCATGATAGCCACGTGATCAGTGCGTGCACAGTCCCATGGTCAGCGCCTGTCAGTCACTGATCATTGCCTGATAAACACGTGATCAGTGCATGATGAGCCATGTGATCAGTGCCCGATCAGCCACGTCATCAGTGCATGCGCAGTCACGTCATCAGTGCATGATAGCCACGTGATCAGTACCTGCTCAGTCACGTGATCTGGACTTGATCATCCACGTGATCAGTGCCTGCAGAGTCACGTGATCAGGGCCTGCTGAGCTGCGTGATTCCTTCCGGCTCATCTGCATGACAATTGCCATCTGAGCTGCGTGATTCCTGTCGGCTCATCTGCTTGACAATTGCCAGCTGAGCTGCGTGATTCCTGCCTGGTCACGTGCTTGATAATTGCCAGTTGAGCAGCATGATTCGTCACTGCTGAGCTCCATGCTTATTGCCTGCTGATTGCGTGGTTCGTGTCTGCTCAGCTCTTTGAGTATTGCCTCCTGAGGTCCCTGTTCGGTCGCCACCTGCCGGGGACCAGCCCCAACTGATCCAGGGTATTCGAAGGAGAGATGGCCTAGGCGACTATTTATATGCTAATCAGAGATGTCAAGAATAATAGTATGAGGAGAGCTCAGTAGGAAACTTCGATGGAGAAAAGAGACTGAGGGGCTTGGTTTACGCGGAAGACCAATCAAACTTCAAGACAAGAAGTTTGCACCACTTACGTAGGCCGCAGGCGCCCTCTCGAATAGCGAAAGGTGCCTCACCCTAGACACCTTCTCGAGTGGGTCTTAGCAGCCCAGGCATAATTAGGAAGCGTGGTGTGTTCCGCGCTCCAGATCGAGACTCAGCTGGAAGTTAAAGGGAAGAATGACAAGGAACTTTATGAATTGGAGCTGTAAGTTACCTCTTTGACAGAGAGAGCGAGATGGTGGTGGGGGACAGCCCCCAGTGAAATCAGAGGTGAGAGCACAAAGCAATACAGTAGGCAGACTCCGGTTTTTTGGGGGGAGATGCTCGAGAATATCCGGGTGGACTCCTGAGGCTCGATCCCGCATTTGCGTATGCCGAGCCTCCTTCCTCATGACCTTTGTCCAGAGTGGAATGCCTCCCCGGCTCCCGGCACATGATCAGTGCATGCTCAGTCACGATATCAGTGCCTGCTCAGCCTCGTGATCACTGACGGCACAGTCACGTGATCAGCGCCTCTCAGTCACGTGATCACCGTATGATAAACACGTGATCAGTGAACGACCAGCCAGGTGACCACTGCATGGGCGGTCAGGTGGTCAGTTCCTGATCAGCCACCAGATCAGTGCGTGCACAGTCCCCTGATCAGCGCCTGTCAGTCACTGATCACTGCCTGATAAACCCGTGATCAGTGCCCGAACAGCCAGGTCATCAGTGCATGCGCAGTCACGTGATCAGTGCATGATAGCCACGTGATCAGTGCGTGCACAGTCCCATGATCAGCGCCTGTCAGTCACTGATCATTGCCTGAGAAACACGTGATCAGTGCATGATGAGCCATGTGATCAGTGCCCGATCAGCCACGTCATCAGTGCATGCGCAGTCACGTCATCAGTGCATGATAGCCACGTGATCAGTGCCTGCTCAGTCACGTGATCTGGACTTGATCAGCCACGTGATCAGTGCCTGCAGAGTCACGTGATCAGGGCCTGCTGAGCTGCGTGATTCCTGCCGGCTCATCTGCATGACAATTGCCATCTGAGCTGCGTGATTCATGTCGGCTCATCTGCTTGACAATTGCCAGCTGAGCTGCGTGTTTCCTGCCTGTTCACGTGCTTGATTATTGCCAGTTGAGCAGCATGATTCGTCACTGCTGAGCTCCATGCTTATTGCCTGCTGATTGCGTGGTTCGTGTCTGCTCAGCTCTTTGAGTATTGCCTCCTGAGGTCCCTGTTCGGTCGCCACCTGCCGGGGACCAGCCCCAACTGATCCAGGGTATTCGAAGGAGAGATGGCCTAGGCGACTATTTATATGCTAATCAGAGATGTCAAGAATAATAGTATGAGGAGAGCTCAGTAGGAAAATTCGGTGGAGAAAAGAGACTGAGGAGCTTGATTTACGCGGAAGACCAATCAAACTTCAAGACAAGAAGTTTGCACCACTTACGTAGGCCGCAGGCGCCCTCTCGAATAGCGAAAGGTGCCTCACCCTAGACAGCTTCTCGAGTGGGTCTTAGCAGCCCAGGCATAATTAGGAAGCGTGGTGGGTTCCGCGCTCCAGATGGAGACTCAGCTGGAAGTTAAAGGGAAGAATGACAAGGAACTTTATGAATTGGAGCTGTAAGTTACCTCTTTGACAGAGAGAGCGAGATGGTGGTGGGGGACAGCCCCCAGTGAAATCAGAGGTGAGAGCACAAAGCAATACAGTAGGCAGACTCCGGTTATTTTGGGGGGGAGATGCTCGAGAATATCCAGGTGGACTCCTGAGGCTCGATCCCGCATTTGCGTATGCCGAGCCTCCTTCCTCATGACCTTTGTCCAGAGTGGAATGCCTCCCCGGCTCCCGGCACATGATCAGTGCATGCTCAGTCACGATATCAGTGCCTGCTCAGCCTCGTGATCACTGACGGCACAGTCACGTGATCAGCGCCTCTCAGTCACGTGATCACCGTATGATAAACACGTGATCAGTGAACGACCAGCCAGGTGACCACTGCATGGGCGGTCAGGTGGTCACTTCCTGATCAGCCACCAGATCAGTGCGTGCACAGTCCCCTGATCAGCGCCTGTCAGTCACTGATCACTGCCTGATAAACCCGTGATCAGTGCCCGAACAGCCACGTCATCAGTGCATGCGCAGTCACGTGATCAGTGCATGATAGCCACGTGATCAGTGCGTGCACAGTCCCATGATCAGCGCCTGTCAGTCACTGATCATTGCCTGAGAAACACGTGATCAGTGCATGATGAGCCATGTGATCAGTGCCCGATCAGCCACGTCATCAGTGCATGCGCAGTCACGTCATCAGTGCATGATAGCCACGTGATCAGTGCATGCTCAGTCACGTGATCTGGACTTGATCAGCCACGTGATCAGTGCCTGCAGAGTCACGTGATCAGGGCCTGCTGAGCTGCGTGATTCCTGCCGGCTCATCTGCATGACAATTGCCATCTGAGCTGCGTGATTCCTGTCGGCTCATCTGCTTGACAATTGCCAGCTGAGCTGCGTGATTCCTGCCTGGTCACGTGCTTGATAATTGCCAGTTGAGCAGCATGATTCGTCACTGCTGAGCTCCATGCTTATTGCCTGCTGATTGCGTGGTTCGTGTCTGCTCAGCTCTTTGAGTATTGCCTCCTGAGGTCCCTGTTCGGTCACCACCTGCCGGGGACCAGCCCCAACTGATCCAGGGTATTCGAAGGAGAGATGGCCTAGGCGACTATTTATATGCTAATCAGAGATGTCAAGAATAATAGTATGAGGAGAGCTCAGTAGGGAAATTCGATGGAGAAAAGAGACTGAGGAGCTTGGTTTACGCGGAAGACCAATCAAACTTCAAGACAAGAAGTTTGCACCACTTACGTAGGCCGCAGGCGCCCTCTCGAATAGCGAAAGGTGCCTCACCCTAGACACCTTCTCGAGTGGGTCTTAGCAGCCCAGGCATAATTAGGAAGCGTGGTGGGTTCCGCGCTCCAGATCGAGACTCAGCTGGAAGTTAAAGGGAAGAATGACAAGGAACTTTATGAATTGGAGCTGTAAGTTACCTCTTTGACAGAGAGAGCGAGATGGTGGTGGGGGACAGCCCCCAGTGAAATCAGAGGTTAGAGCACAAAGCAATACAGTAGGCAGACTCCGGTTTTTTTGGGGGGAGATGCTCGAGAATATCCGGGTGGACTCCTGAGGCTCGATCCCGCATTTGCGTATGCCGAGCCTCCTTCCTCATCACCTTTGTCCAGAGTGGAATGCCTCCCCGGCTCCCGGCACATGATCAGTGCATGCTCAGTCACGATATCAGTGCCTGCTCAGCCTCGTGATCACTGACGGCACAGTCACGTGATCAGCGCCTCTCAGTCACGTGATCACCGTATGATAAACACGTGATCAGGGAACGACCAGCCAGGTGATCACTGCATGCGCGGGCAGGTGGTCAGTTCCTGATCAGCCACCAGATCAGTGCGTGCACAGTCCCCTGATCAGCGCCTGTCAGTCACTGATCACTGCCTGATAAACCCGTGATCAGTGCCCGAACAGCCACGTCATCAGTGCATGCGCAGTCACGTGATCAGTGCATGATAGCCACGTGATCAGTGCGTGCACAGTCCCATGATCAGCGCCTGTCAGTCACTGATCATTGCCTGATAAACACGTGATCAGTGCATGATGAGCCATGTGATCAGTGCCCGATCAGCCACGTCATCAGTGCATGCGCAGTCACGTCATCAGTGCATGATAGCCACGTGATCAGTGCCTGCTCAGTCACGTGATCTGGACTTGATCAGCCACGTGATCAGTGCCTGCAGAGTCACGTGATCAGGGCCTGCTGAGCTGCGTGATTCCTGCCGGCTCATCTGCATGACAATTGCCATCTGAGCTGCGTGATTCCTGTCGGCTCATCTGCTTGACAATTGCCAGCTGAGCTGCGTGATTCCTGCCTGGTCACGTGCTTCATTATTGCCAGTTGAGCAGCATGATTCGTCACTGCTGAGCTCCATGCTTATTGCCTGCTGATTGCGTGGTTCGTGTCTGCTCAGCTCTTTGAGTATTGACTCCTGAGGTCCCTGTTCGGTCGCCACCTGCCGGGGACCAGCCCCAACTGATCCAGGGTATTCGAAGGAGAGATGGCCTAGGCGACTATTTATATGCTAATCAGAGATGTCAAGAATAAGAGTATGAGGAGAGCTCAGTAGGGAAATTCGATGGAGAAAATAGACTGAGGAGCTTGGTTTACGCGGAAGACCAATCAAACTTCAAGACAAGAAGTTTGCACCACTTACGTAGGCCGCAGGCGCCCTCTCGAATAGCGAAAGGTGCCTCACCCTAGACACCTTCTCGAGTGGGTCTTAGCAGCCCAGGCATAATTAGGAAGCGTGGTGTGTTCCGCGCTCCACATCGAGACTCAGCTGGAAGTTAAAGGGAAGAATGACAAGGAACTTTATGAATTGGAGCTGTAAGTTACCTCTTTGACAGAGAGAGCGAGATGGTGGTGGGGGACAGCCCCCAGTGAAATCAGAGGTGAGAGCACAAAGCAATACAGTAGGCAGACTCCGGTTTTTTGGGGGGAGATGCTCGAGAATATCCAGGTGGACTCCTGAGGCTCGATCCCGCATTTGCGTATGCCGAGCCTCCTTCCTCATGACCTTTGTCCAGAGTGGAATGCCTCCCCGGCTCCCGGCACATGATCAGTGCATGCTCAGTCACGATATCAGTGCCTGCTCAGCCACGTGATCACTGACGGTACAGTCACGTGATCAGCGCCTCTCAGTCACGTGATCACCGTATGATAAACACGTGATCAGTGAACGACCAGCCAGGTGACCACTGCATGGGCGGTCAGGTGGTCAGTTCCTGATCAGCCACCAGATCAGTGCGTGCACAGTCCCCTGATCAGCGCCTGTCAGTCACTGATCACTGCCTGATAAACCCGTGATCAGTGCCCGAACAGCCACGTCATCAGTGCATGCGCAGTCACGTGATCAGTGCATGATAGCCACGTGATCAGTGCGTGCACAGTCCCATGATCAGCGCCTGTCAGTCACTGATCATTGCCTGATAAACACGTGATCAGTGCATGATGAGCCATGTGATCAGTGCCCGATCAGTCACGTCATCAGTGCATGCGCAGTCACGTCATCAGTGCATGATAGCCACGTGATCAGTGCCTGCTCAGTCACGTGATCTGGACTTGATCAGCCACGTGATCAGTGCCTGCAGAGTCACGTGATCAGGGCCTGCTGAGCTGCGTGATTCCTGTCGCCTCATCTGCTTGACAATTGCCAGCTGAGCTGCATGATTCCTGCCTGGTCACGTGCTTGATTATTGCCAGTTGAGCAGCATGATTCGTCACTGCTGAGCTCCATGCTTATTGCCTGCTGATTGCGTGGTTCGTGTCTGCTTAGCTCTTTGAGTATTGCCTCCTGAGGTCCCTGTTCGGTCGCCACCTGCCGGGGACCAGCCCCAACTGATCCAGGGTATTCGAAGGAGAGATGGCCTAGGTGACTATTTATATGCTAATCAGAGATGTCAAAATAATAGTATGAGGAGAGCTCAGTAGGAAAATTCGGTGGAGAAAAGAGACTGAGGAGCTTGGTTTACGCGGAAGACCAATCAAACTTCAAGACAAGAAGTTTGCACCACTTACGTAGGCCGCAGGCGCCCTCTCGAATAGCGAAAGGTGCCTCACCCTAGACACCTTCTCGAGTGGGTCTTAGCAGCCCAGGCATAATTAGGAAGCGTGGTGTGTTCCGCGCTCCACATCGAGACTCAGCTGGAAGTTAAAGGGAAGAATGACAAGGAACTTTATGAATTGGAGCTGTAAGTTACCTCTTTGACAGAGAGAGCGAGATGGTGGTGGGGGACAGCCCCCAGTGAAATCAGAGGTGAGAGCACAAAGCAATACAGTAGGCAGACTCCGGTTTTTTGGGGGGAGATGCTCGAGAATATCCAGGTGGACTCCTGAGGCTCGATCCCGCATTTGCGTATGCCGAGCCTCCTTCCTCATGACCTTTGTCCAGAGTGGAATGCCTCCCCGGCTCCCGGCACATGATCAGTGCATGCTCAGTCACGATATCAGTGCCTGCTCAGCCACGTGATCACTGACGGTACAGTCACGTGATCAGCGCCTCTCAGTCACGTGATCACCGTATGATAAACACGTGATCAGTGAACGACCAGCCAGGTGATCACTGCATGCGCGGTCAGGTGGTCAGTTCCTGATCAGCCACCAGATCAGTGCGTGCACAGTCCCCTGATCAGCGCCTGTCAGTCACTGATCACTGCCTGATAAACCCGTGATCAGTGCCCGAACAGCCACGTCATCAGTGCATGCGCAGTCACGTGATCAGTGCATGATAGCCACGTGATCAGTGCGTGCACAGTCCCATGATCAGCGCCTGTCAGTCACTGATCATTGCCTGATAAACACGTGATCAGTGCATGATGAGCCATGTGATCAGTGCCCGATCAGCCACGTCATCAGTGCATGCGCAGTCACGTCATCAGTGCATGATAGCCACGTGATCAGTGCCTGCTCAGTCACGTGATCTGGACTTGATCAGCCACGTGATCAGTGCCTGCAGAGTCACGTGATCAGGGCCTGCTGAGCTGCGTGATTCCTGTCGCCTCATCTGCTTGACAATTGCCAGCTGAGCTGCATGATTCCTGCCTGGTCACGTGCTTGATTATTGCCAGTTGAGCAGCATGATTCGTCACTGCTGAGCTCCATGCTTATTGCCTGCTGATTGCGTGGTTCGTGTCTGCTTAGCTCTTTGAGTATTGCCTCCTGAGGTCCCTGTTCGGTCGCCACCTGCCGGGGACCAGCCCCAACTGATCCAGGGTATTCGAAGGAGAGATGGCCTAGGTGACTATTTATATGCTAATCAGAGATGTCAAAATAATAGTATGAGGAGAGCTCAGTAGGAAAATTCGGTGGAGAAAAGAGACTGAGGAGCTTGGTTTACGCGGAAGACCAATCAAACTTCAAGACAAGAAGTTTGCACCACTTACGTAGGGCGCAGGCGCCCTCTCGAATAGCGAAAGGTGCCTCACCCTAGACACCTTCTCGAGTGGGTCTTAGCAGCCCAGGCATAATTAGGAAGCGTGGTGTGTTCCGCGCTCCAGATCGAGACTCAGCTGGAAGTTAAAGGGAAGAATGACAAGGAACTTTATGAATTGGAGCTGTAAGTTACCTCTTTGACAGAGAGAGCGAGATGGTGGTGGGGGACAGCCCCCAGTGAAATCAGAGGTGAGAGCACAAAGCAATACAGAAGGCAGACTCCGGTTTTTTTGGGGGGAGATGCTCGAGAATATCCGGGTGGACTCCTGAGGCTCGATCCCGCATTTGCGTATGCCGAGCCTCCTTCCTCATGACCTTTGTCCAGAGTGGAATGCCTCCCCGGCTCCCGGCACATGATCAGTGCATGCTCAGTCACGATATCAGTGCCTGCTCAGCCTCGTGATCACTGACGGCACAGTCACGTGATCAGCGCCTCTCAGTCACGTGATCACCGTATGATAAACACGTGATCAGTGAACGACCAGCCAGGTGACCACTGCATGGGCGGTCAGGTGGTCAGTTCCTGATCAGCCACCAGATCAGTGCGTGCACAGTCCCCTGATCAGCGCCTGTCAGTCACTGATCACTGCCTGATAAACCCGTGATCAGTGCCCGAACAGCCATGTCATCAGTGCATGCGCAGTCACGTGATCAGTGCATGATAGCCACGTGATCAGTGCGTGCACAGTCCCATGATCAGCGCCTGTCAGTCACTGATCATTGCCTGATAAACACGTGATCAGTGCATGATGAGCCAT
Organism: Bos javanicus; assembly: GCF_032452875.1. Lineage (NCBI taxonomy): Eukaryota > Metazoa > Chordata > Mammalia > Artiodactyla > Bovidae > Bos > Bos javanicus. The sequence goes on from NW_026893766.1 coordinate 389,784, forward strand.
GTGATCAGTGCCCGATCAGCCACGTCATCAGTGCATGCGCAGTCACGACATCAGTGCATGATAGCCACGTGATCAGTGCCTGCTCAGTCACGTGATCTGGACTTGATCAGCCACGTGATCAGTGCCTGCAGAGTCACGTGATCAGGGCCTGCTGAGCTGCGTGATTCCTGCCGGCTCATCTGCATGACAATTGCCATCTGAGCTGCGTGATTCCTGTCGGCTCATCTGCTTGACAATTGCCAGCTGAGCTGCGTGATTCCTGCCTGGTCACGTGCTTGATTATTGCCAGTTGAGCAGCATGATTCGTCACTGCTGAGCTCCATGCTTATTGCCTGCTGATTGCGTGGTTCGTGTCTGCTCAGCTCTTTGAGTATTGCCTCCTGAGGTCCCTGTTCGGTCGCCACCTGCCGGGGACCAGCCCCAACTGATCCAGGGTATTCGAAGGAGAGATGGCCTAGGCGACTATTTATATGCTAATCAGAGATGTCAAGAATAATAGTATGAGGAGAGCTCAGTAGGAAAATTCGGTGGAGAAAAGAGACTGAGGAGCTTGGTTTACGCGGAAGACCAATCAAACTTCAAGACAAGAAGTTTGCACCACTTACGTAGGCCGCAGGCGCCCTCTCGAATAGCGAAAGGTGCCTCACCCTAGACACCTTCTCGAGTGGGTCTTAGCAGCCCAGGCATAATTAGGAAGCGTGGTGGGTTCCGCGCTCCAGATGGAGACTCAGCTGGAAGTTAAAGGGAAGAATGACAAGGAACTTTATGAATTGGAGCTGTAAGTTACCTCTTTGACAGAGAGAGCGAGATGGTGGTGGGGGACAGCCCCCAGTGAAATCAGAGGTGAGAGCACAAAGCAATACAGTAGGCAGACTCCGGTTTTTTTGGGGGGAGATGCTCGAGAATATCCGGGTGGACTCCTGAGGCTCGATCCCGCATTTGCGTATGCCGAGCCTCCTTCCTCATGACCTTTGTCCAGAGTGGAATGCCTCCCCGGCTCCCGGCACATGATCAGTGCATGCTCAGTCACGATATCAGTGCCTGCTCAGCCTCGTGATCACTGACGGCACAGTCACGTGATCAGCGCCTCTCAGTCACGTGATCACCGTATGTTAAACACGTGATCAGTGAACGACCAGCCAGGTGACCACTGCATGGGCGGTCAGGTGGTCAGTTCCTGATCAGCCACCAGATCAGTGCGTGCACAGTCCCCTGATCAGCGCCTGTCAGTCACTGATCACTGCCTGATAAACCCGTGATCAGTGCCCGAACAGCCACGTCATCAGTGCATGAGCAGTCACGTGATCAGTGCATGATAGCCACGTGATCAGTGCGTGCACAGTCCCATGATCAGCGCCTGTCAGTCACTGATCATTGCCTGATAAACACGTGATCAGTGCATGATGAGCCATGTGATCAGTGCCCGATCAGCCACGTCATCAGTGCATGCGCAGTCACGTCATCAGTGCATGATAGCCACGTGATCAGTGCCTGCTCAGTCACGTGATCTGGACTTGATCAGCCACGTGATCAGTGCCTGCAGAGTCACGTGATCAGGGCCTGCTGAGCTGCGTGATTCCTGCCGGCTCATCTGCATGACAATTGCCATCTGAGCTGCCTTATTCCTGTCGGCTCATCTGCTTGACAATTGCCAGCTGAGCTGCGTGATTCCTGCCTGGTCACGTGCTTCATTATTGCCAGTTGAGCAGCATGATTCGTCACTGCTGAGCTCCATGCTTATTGCCTGCTGATTGCGTGGTTCGTGTCTGCTCAGCTCTTTGAGTATTGACTCCTGAGGTCCCTGTTCGGTTGCCACCTGCCGGGGACCAGCCCCAACTGATCCAGGGTATTCGAAGGAGAGATGGCCTAGGCGACTATTTATATGCTAATCAGAGATGTCAAGAATAAGAGTATGAGGAGAGCTCAGTAGGAAAATTCGGTGGAGAAAAGAGACTGAGGAGCTTGGTTTACGCGGAAGACCAATCAAACTTCAAGACAAGAAGTTTGCACCACTTACGTAGGGCGCAGGCGCCCTCTCGAATAGCGAAAGGTGCCTCACCCTAGACACCTTCTCGAGTGGGTCTTAGCAGCCCAGGCATAATTAGGAAGCGTGGTGGGTTCCGCGCTCCAGATGGAGACTCAGCTGGAAGTTAAAGGGAAGAATGACAAGGAACTTTATGAATTGGAGCTGTAAGTTACCTCTTTGACAGAGAGAGCGAGATGGTGGTGGGGGACAGCCCCCAGTGAAATCAGAGGTGAGAGCACAAAGCAATACAGTAGGCAGACTCCGGTTTTTTTGGGGGGAGATGCTCGAGAATATCCGGGTGGACTACTGAGGCTCGATCCCGCATTTGCGTATGCCGAGCCTCCTTCCTCATGACCTTTGTCCAGAGTGGAATGCCTCCCCGGCTCCCGGCACATGATCAGTGCATGCTCAGTCACGATATCAGTGCCTGCTCAGCCACGTGATCACTGACGGCACAGTCACGTGATCAGCGCCTCTCAGTCACGTGATCACCGTATGATAAACACGTGATCAGTGAACGACCAGCCAGGTGATCACTGCATGCGCGGTCAGGTGGTCAGTTCCTGATCAGCCACCAGATCAGTGCGTGCACAGTCCCCTGATCAGCGCCTGTCAGTCACTGATCACTGCCTGATAAACCCGTGATCAGTGCCCGAACAGCCACGTCATCAGTGCATGCGCAGTCACGTCATCAGTGCATGATAGCCACGTGATCAGTGCCTGCTCAGTCACGTGATCTGGACTTGATCAGCCACGTGATCTGTGCCTGCAGAGTCACGTGATCAGGGCCTGCTGAGCTGCGTGATTCCTGCCGGCTCATCTGCATGACAATTGCCATCTGAGCTGCATGATTCCTGTCGGCTCATCTGCTTGACAATTGCCAGCTGAGCTGCGTGATTCCTGCCTGGTCACGTGCTTGATTATTGCCAGTTGAGCAGCATGATTCGTCTCTGCTGAGCTCCATGCTTATTGCCTGCTGATTGCGTGGTTCGTGTCTGCTCAGCTCTTTGAGTATTGCCTCCTGAGGTCCCTGTTCGGTCGCCACCTGCCGGGGACCAGCCCCAACTGATCCAGGGTATTCGAAGGAGAGATGGCCTAGGCGACTATTTATATGCTAATCAGAGATGTCAAGAATAATAGTATGAGGAGAGCTCAGTAGGAAACTTCGATGGAGAAAAGAGACTGAGGAGCTTGGTTTACGCGGAACACCAATCAAACTTCAAGACAAGAAGTTTGCACCACTTACGTAGGCCGCAGGCGCCCTCTCGAATAGCGAAAGGTGCCTCACCCTAGACACCTTCTCGAGTGGGTCTTAGCAGCCCAGGCATAATTAGGAAGCGTCGTGGGTTCCGCGCTCCAGATCGAGACTCAGCTGGAAGTTAAAGGGAAGAATGACAAGGAACTTTATGAATTGGAGCTGTAAGTTACCTCTTTGACAGAGAGAGCGAGATGGTGGTGGGGGACAGCCCCCAGTGAAATCAGAGGTGAGAGCACAAAGCAATACAGTAGGCAGACTCCGGTTTTTTTGGGGGAGATGCTCGAGAATATCCGGGTGGACTCCTGAGGCTCGATCCCGCATTTGCGTATGCCGAGCCTCCTTCCTCATGACCTTTGTCCAGAGTGGAATGCCTCCCCGCCTCCCGGCACATGATCAGTGCATGCTCAGTCACGATATCAGTGCCTGCTCAGCCACGTGATCACTGACGGCACAGTCACGTGATCAGCGCCTCTCAGTCACGTGATCACCGTATGAAAAACACGTGATCAGTGAACGACCAGCCAGGTGACCACTGCATGGGCGGTCAGGTGGTCAGTTCCTGATCAGCCACCTGATCAGTGCGTGCACAGTCCCCTGATCAGCGCCTGTCAGTCACTGATCACTGCCTGATAAACCCGTGATCAGTGCCCGAACAGCCACGTCATCAGTGCATGCGCAGTCACGTGATCAGTGCATGATAGCCACGCGATCAGTGCGTGCACAGTCCCATGATCAGCGCCTGTCAGTCACTGATCATTGCCTGATAAACACGTGATCAGTGCATGATGAGCCATGTGATCAGTGCCCGATCAGTCACGTCATCAGTGCATGCGCAGTCACGTCATCAGTGCATGATAGCCACGTGATCAGTGCCTGCTCAGTCACGTGATCTGGACTTGATCAGCCACGTGATCAGTGCCTGCAGAGTCACGTGATCAGGGCCTGCTGAGCTGCGTGATTCCTGTCGGGTCATCTGCTTGACAATTGCCAGCTGAGCTGCATGATTCCTGCCTGGTCACGTGCTTGATTATTGCCAGTTGAGCAGCATGATTCGTCACTGCTGAGCTCCATGCTTATTGCCTGCTGATTGCGTGGTTCGTGTCTGCTTAGCTCTTTGAGTATTGCCTCCTGAGGTCCCTGTTTGGTCGCCACCTGCCGGGGACCAGCCCCAACTGATCCAGGGTATTCGAAGGAGAGATGGCCTAGGCGACTATTTATATGCTAATCAGAGATGTCAAGAATAATAGTATGAGGAGAGCTCAGTAGGAAAATTCGGTGGAGAAAAGAGACTGAGGAGCTTGGTTTACGCGGAAGACCAATCAAACTTCAAGACAAGAAGTTTGCACCACTTACGTAGGCCGCAGGCGCCCTCTCGAATAGCGAAAGGTGCCTCACCCTAGACACCTTCTCGAGTGGGTCTAGCAGCCCAGGCATAATTAGTAAGCGTGGTGGGTTCCGCGCTCCAGATCGAGACTCAGCTGGAAGTTAAAGGGAAGAATGACAAGGAACTTTATGAATTGGAGCTGTAAGTTACCTCTTTGACAGAGAGAGCGAGATGGTGGTGGGGGACAGCCCCCAGTGAAATCAGAGGTGAGAGCACAAAGCAATACAGTAGGCAGACTCCGGTTTTTTTGGGGGGAGATGCTCGAGAATATCCGGGTGGACTCATGAGGCTCGATCCCGCATTTGTGTATGCCGAGCCTCCTTCCTCATGACCTTTGTCCAGAGTGGAATGCCTCCCCGGCTCCCGGCACATGATCAGTGCATGCTCAGTCACGATATCAGTGCCTGCTCAGCCACGTGATCACTGACGGCACAGTCACGTGATCAGCGCCTCTCAGTCACGTGATCACCGTATGATAAACACGTGATCAGTGAACGACCAGCCAGGTGACCACTGCATGGGCGGGCAGGTGGTCAGTTCCTGATCAGCCACCAGATCAGTGCGTGCACAGTCCCCTGATCAGCGCCTGTCAGTCACTGATCACTGCCTGATAAACCCGTGATCAGTGCCCGAACAGCCACGTCATCAGTGCATGCGCAGTCACGTGATCAGTGCATGATAGCCACGTGATCAGTGCGTGCACAGTCCCATGATCAGCGCCTGTCAGTCACTGATCATTGCCTGATAAACACGTGATCAGTGCATGATGAGCCATGTGATCAGTGCCCGATCAGCCACGTCATCAGTGCATGCGCAGTCACGTCATCAGTGCATGATAGCCACGTGATCAGTGCCTGCTCAGTCACGTGATCTGGACTTGATCAGCCACGTGATCAGTGCCTGCAGAGTCACGTGATCAGGGCCTGCTGAGCTGCGTGATTCCTGCCGGCTCATCTGCATGACAATTGCCATCTGAGCTGCGTGATTCCTGTCGGCTCATCTGCTTGACAATTGCCAGCTGAGCTGCGTGATTCCTGCCTGGTCACGTGCTTCATTATTGCCAGTTGAGCAGCATGATTCGTCACTGCTGAGCTCCATGCTTATTGCCTGCTGATTGCGTGGTTCGTGTCTGCTCAGCTCTTTGAGTATTGCCTCCTGAGGTCCCTGTTCGGTCGCCACCTGCCGGGGACCAGCCCCAACTGATCCAGGGTATTCGAAGGAGAGATGGCCTAGGCGACTATTTATATGCTAATCAGAGATGTCAAGAATAATAGTATGAGGAGAGCTCAGTAGGAAAATTCGGTGGAGAAAAGAGACTGAGGAGCTTGGTTTACGCGGAAGACCAATCAAACTTCAAGACAAGAAGTTTGCACCACTTACGTAGGCCGCAGGCGCCCTCTCGAATAGCGAAAGGTGCCTCACCCTAGACAGCTTCTCGAGTGGGTCTTAGCAGCCCAGGCATAATTAGTAAGCGTGGTGGGTTCCGCGCTCCAGATGGAGACTCAGCTGGAAGTTAAAGGGAAGAATGACAAGGAACTTTATGAATTGGAGCTGTAAGTTAACTCTTTGACAGAGAGAGCGAGATGGTGGTGGGGGACAGCCCCCAGTGAAATCAGAGGTGAGAGCACAAAGCAATACAGTAGGCAGACTCCGGTTTTTTGGGGGGAGATGCTCGAGAATATCCGGGTGGACTCCTGAGGCTCGATCCCGCATTTGCGTATGCCGAGCCTCCTTCCTCATGACCTTTGTCCAGAGTGGAATGCCTCCCCGGCTCCCGGCACATGATCAGTGCATGCTCAGTCACGATATCAGTGCCTGCTCAGCCACGTGATCACTGACGGCACAGTCACGTGATCAGCGCCTCTCAGTCACGTGATCACCGTATGATAAACACGTGATCAGTGAACGACCAGCCACGTGATCACTGCATGCGCGGTCAGGTGGTCAGTTCCTGATCAGCCACCTGATCAGTGCGTGCACAGTCCCCTGATCAGCGCCTGTCAGTCACTGATCACTGCCTGATAAACACGTGATCAGTGCCCGAACAGCCACGTCATCAGTGCATGCGCAGTCACGTGATCAGTGCATGATAGCCACGTGATCAGTGCGTGCACAGTCCCATGATCAGCGCCTGTCAGTCACTGATCATTGCCTGATAAACACGTGATCAGTGCATGATGAGCCATGTGATCAGTGCCCGATCAGCCACGTCATCAGTGCATGCGCAGTCACGTCATCAGTGCATGATAGCCACGTGATCAGTGCATGCTCAGTCACGTGATCTGGACTTGATCAGCCACGTGATCAGTGCCTGCAGAGTCACGTGATCAGGGCCTGCTGAGCTGCGTGATTCCTGCCGGCTCATCTGCATGACAATTGCCAGCTGAGCTGCGTGATTCCTGTCGGCTCATCTGCTTGACAATTGCCAGCTGAGCTGCGTGATTCCTGCCTGGTCACGTGCTTGATTATTGCCAGTTGAGCAGCATGATTCGTCACTGCTGAGCTCCATGCTTATTGCCTGCTGATTGCGTGGTTCGTGTCTGCTCAGCTCTTTGAGTATTGCCTCCTGAGGTCCCTGTTCGGTCGCCACCTGCCGGGGACCAGCCCCAACTGATCCAGGGTATTCGAAGGAGAGATGGCCTAGGCGACTATTTATATGCTAATCAGAGATGTCAAGAATAATAGTATGAGGAGAGCTCAGTAGGAAAATTCGGTGGAGAAAAGAGACTGAGTAGCTTGGTTTACGCGGAAGACCAATCAAACTTCAAGACAAGAAGTTTGCACCACTTACGTAGGCCGCAGGCGCCCTCTCGAATAGCGAAAGGTGCCTCACCCTAGACACCTTCTCGAGTGGGTCTTAGCAGCCCAGGCATAATTAGTAAGCGTGGTGGGTTCCGCGCTCCAGATGGAGACTCAGCTGGAAGTTAAAGGGAAGAATGACAAGGAACTTTATGAATTGGAGCTGTAAGTTAACTCTTTGACAGAGAGAGCGAGATGGTGGTGGGGGACAGCCCCCAGTGAAATCAGAGGTGAGAGCACAAAGCAATACAGTAGGCAGACTCCGGTTTTTTGGGGGGGAGATGCTCGAGAATATCCGGGTGGACTCCTGAGGCTCGATCCCGCATTTGCGTATGCCGAGCCTCCTTCCTCATGACCTTTGTCCAGAGTGGAATGCCTCCCCGGCTCCCGGCACATGATCAGTGCATGCTCAGTCACGATATCAGTGCCTGCTCAGCCACGTGATCACTGACGGCACAGTCACGTGATCAGCGCCTCTCAGTCACGTGATCACCGTATGATAAACACGTGATCAGTGAACGACCAGCCACGTGATCACTGCATGCGCGGTCAGGTGGTCAGTTCCTGATCAGCCACCTGATCAGTGCGTGCACAGTCCCCTGATCAGCGCCTGTCAGTCACTGATCACTGCCTGATAAACACGTGATCAGTGCCCGAACAGCCACGTCATCAGTGCATGCGCAGTCACGTGATCAGTGCATGATAGCCACGTGATCAGTGCGTGCACAGTCCCATGATCAGCGCCTGTCAGTCACTGATCATTGCCTGATAAACACGTGATCAGTGCATGATGAGCCATGTGATCAGTGCCCGATCAGCCACGTCATCAGTGCATGCGCAGTCACGTCATCAGTGCATGATAGCCACGTGATCAGTGCATGCTCAGTCACGTGATCTGGACTTGATCAGCCACGTGATCAGTGCCTGCAGAGTCACGTGATCAGGGCCTGCTGAGCTGCGTGATTCCTGCCGGCTCGGCTCATCTGCTTGACAATTGCCAGCTGAGCTGCGTGATTCCTGCCTGGTCACGTGCTTGATTATTGCCAGTTGAGCAGCATGATTCGTCACTGCTGAGCTCCATGCTTATTGCCTGCTGATTGCGTGGTTCGTGTCTGCTCAGCTCTTTGAGTATTGCCTCCTGAGGTCCCTGTTCGGTCGCCACCTGCCGGGGACCAGCCCCAACTGATCCAGGGTATTCGAAGGAGAGATGGCCTAGGCGACTATTTATATGCTAATCAGAGATGTCAAGAATAATAGTATGAGGAGAGCTCAGTAGGAAAATTCGGTGGAGAAAAGAGACTGAGTAGCTTGGTTTACGCGGAAGACCAATCAAACTTCAAGACAAGAAGTTTGCACCACTTACGTAGGCCGCAGGCGCCCTCTCGAATAGCGAAAGGTGCCTCACCCTAGACACCTTCTCGAGTGGGTCTTAGCAGCCCAGGCATAATTAGTAAGCGTGGTGGGTTCCGCGCTCCAGATGGAGACTCAGCTGGAAGTTAAAGGGAAGAATGACAAGGAACTTTATGAATTGGAGCTGTAAGTTAACTCTTTGACAGAGAGAGCGAGATGGTGGTGGGGGACAGCCCCCAGTGAAATCAGAGGTGAGAGCACAAAGCAATACAGTAGGCAGACTCCGGTTTTTTTGGGGGGAGATGCTCGAGAATATCCGGGTGGACTCCTGAGGCTCGATCCCGCATTTGCGTATGCCGAGCCTCCTTCCTCATGACCTTTGTCCAGAGTGGAATGCCTCCCCGGCTCCCGGCACATGATCAGTGCATGCTCAGTCACGATATCAGTGCCTGCTCAGCCACGTGATCACTGACGGCACAGTCACGTGATCAGCGCCTCTCAGTCACGTGATCACCGTATGATAAACACGTGATCAGTGAACGACCAGCCACGTGATCACTGCATGCGCGGTCAGGTGGTCAGTTCCTGATCAGCCACCTGATCAGTGCGTGCACAGTCCCCTGATCAGCGCCTGTCAGTCACTGATCACTGCCTGATAAACAGGTGATCAGTGCCCGAACAGCCACGTCATCAGTGCATGCGCAGTCACGTCATCAGTGCATGATAGCCACGTGATCAGTGCATGCTCAGTCACGTGATCTGGACTTGATCAGCCACGTGATCAGTGCCTGCAGAGTCACGTGATCAGGGCCTGCTGAGCTGCGTGATTCCTGCCGGCTCATCTGCATGACAATTGCCATCTGAGCTGCGTGATTCCTGTCGGCTCATCTGCTTGACAATTGCCAGCTGAGCTGCGTGATTCCTGCCTGGTCACGTGCTTGATTATTGCCAGTTGAGCAGCATGATTCGTCACTGCTGAGCTCCATGCTTATTGCCTGCTGATTGCGTGGTTCGTGTCTGCTCAGCTCTTTGAGTATTGCCTCCTGAGGTCCCTGTTCGGTCGCCACCTGCCGGGGACCAGCCCCAACTGATCCAGGGTATTCGAAGGAGAGATGGCCTAGGCGACTATTTATATGCTAATCAGAGATGTCAAGAATAATAGTATGAGGAGAGCTCAGTAGGAAAATTCGGTGGAGAAAAGAGACTGAGTAGCTTGGTTTACGCGGAAGACCAATCAAACTTCAAGACAAGAAGTTTGCACCACTTACGTAGGCCGCAGGCGCCCTCTCGAATAGCGAAAGGTGCCTCACCCTAGACACCTTCTCGAGTGGGTCTTAGCAGCCCAGGCATAATTAGTAAGCGTGGTGGGTTCCGCGCTCCAGATGGAGACTCAGCTGGAAGTTAAAGGGAAGAATGACAAGGAACTTTATGAATTGGAGCTGTAAGTTAACTCTTTGACAGAGAGAGCGAGATGGTGGTGGGGGACAGCCCCCAGTGAAATCAGAGGTGAGAGCACAAAGCAATACAGTAGGCAGACTCCGGTTTTTTTGGGGGGAGATGCTCGAGAATATCCGGGTGGACTCCTGAGGCTCGATCCCGCATTTGCGTATGCCGAGCCTCCTTCCTCATGACCTTTGTCCAGAGTGGAATGCCTCCCCGGCTCCCGGCACATGATCAGTGCATGCTCAGTCACGATATCAGTGCCTGCTCAGCCACGTGATCACTGACGGCACAGTCACGTGATCAGCGCCTCTCAGTCACGTGATCACCGTATGATAAACACGTGATCAGTGAACGACCAGCCACGTGATCACTGCATGCGCGGTCAGGTGGTCAGTTCCTGATCAGCCACCTGATCAGTGCGTGCACAGTCCCCTGATCAGCGCCTGTCAGTCACTGATCACTGCCTGATAAACACGTGATCAGTGCCCGAACAGCCACGTCATCAGTGCATGCGCAGTCACGTGATCAGTGCATGATAGCCACGTGATCAGTGCGTGCACAGTCCCATGATCAGCGCCTGTCAGTCACTGATCATTGCCTGATAAACACGTGATCAGTGCATGATGAGCCATGTGATCAGTGCCCGATCAGCCACGTCATCAGTGCATGCGCAGTCACGTCATCAGTGCATGATAGCCACGTGATCAGTGCATGCTCAGTCACGTGATCTGGACTTGATCAGCCACGTGATCAGTGCCTGCAGAGTCACGTGATCAGGGCCTGCTGAGCTGCGTGATTCCTGCCGGCTCCATCTGCTTGACAATTGCCAGCTGAGCTGCGTGATTCCTGCCTGGTCACGTGCTTGATTATTGCCAGTTGAGCAGCATGATTCGTCACTGCTGAGCTCCATGCTTATTGCCTGCTGATTGCGTGGTTCGTGTCTGCTCAGCTCTTTGAGTATTGCCTCCTGAGGTCCCTGTTCGGTCGCCACCTGCCGGGGACCAGCCCCAACTGATCCAGGGTATTCGAAGGAGAGATGGCCTAGGCGACTATTTATATGCTAATCAGAGATGTCAAGAATAATAGTATGAGGAGAGCTCAGTAGGAAAATTCGGTGGAGAAAAGAGACTGAGTAGCTTGGTTTACGCGGAAGACCAATCAAACTTCAAGACAAGAAGTTTGCACCACTTACGTAGGCCGCAGGCGCCCTCTCGAATAGCGAAAGGTGCCTCACCCTAGACACCTTCTCGAGTGGGTCTTAGCAGCCCAGGCATAATTAGTAAGCGTGGTGGGTTCCGCGCTCCAGATGGAGACTCAGCTGGAAGTTAAAGGGAAGAATGACAAGGAACTTTATGAATTGGAGCTGTAAGTTAACTCTTTGACAGAGAGAGCGAGATGGTGGTGGGGGACAGCCCCCAGTGAAATCAGAGGTGAGAGCACAAAGCAATACAGTAGGCAGACTCCGGTTTTTTGGGGGAGATGCTCGAGAATATCCGGGTGGACTCCTGAGGCTCGATCCCGCATTTGCGTATGCCGAGCCTCCTTCCTCATGACCTTTGTCCAGAGTGGAATGCCTCCCCGGCTCCCGGCACATGATCAGTGCATGCTCAGTCACGATATCAGTGCCTGCTCAGCCACGTGATCACTGACGGCACAGTCACGTGATCAGCGCCTCTCAGTCACGTGATCACCGTATGATAAACACGTGATCAGTGAACGACCAGCCACGTGATCACTGCATGCGCGGTCAGGTGGTCAGTTCCTGATCAGCCACCTGATCAGTGCGTGCACAGTCCCCTGATCAGCGCCTGTCAGTCACTGATCACTGCCTGATAAACACGTGATCAGTGCCCGAACAGCCACGTCATCAGTGCATGCGCAGTCACGTGATCAGTGCATGATAGCCACGTGATCAGTGCGTGCACAGTCCCATGATCAGCGCCTGTCAGTCACTGATCATTGCCTGATAAACACGTGATCAGTGCATGATGAGCCATGTGATCAGTGCCCGATCAGCCACGTCATCAGTGCATGCGCAGTCACGTCATCAGTGCATGATAGCCACGTGATCAGTGCATGCTCAGTCACGTGATCTGGACTTGATCAGCCACGTGATCAGTGCCTGCAGAGTCACGTGATCAGGGCCAGCTGAGCTGCGTGATTCCTGTCGGCTCATCTGCTTGACAATTGCCAGCTGAGCTGCGTGATTCCTGCCTGGTCACGTGCTTGATTATTGCCAGTTGAGCAGCATGATTCGTCACTGCTGAGCTCCATGCTTATTGCCTGCTGATTGCGTGGTTCGTGTCTGCTCAGCTCTTTGAGTATTGCCTCCTGAGGTCCCTGTTCGGTCGCCACCTGCCGGGGACCAGCCCCAACTGATCCAGGGTATTCGAAGGAGAGATGGCCTAGGCGACTATTTATATGCTAATCAGAGATGTCAAGAATAATAGTATGAGGAGAGCTCAGTAGGAAAATTCGGTGGAGAAAAGAGACTGAGTAGCTTGGTTTACGCGGAAGACCAATCAAACTTCAAGACAAGAAGTTTGCACCACTTACGTAGGCCGCAGGCGCCCTCTCGAATAGCGAAAGGTGCCTCACCCTAGACACCTTCTCGAGTGGGTCTTAGCAGCCCAGGCATAATTAGTAAGCGTGGTGGGTTCCGCGCTCCAGATGGAGACTCAGCTGGAAGTTAAAGGGAAGAATGACAAGGAACTTTATGAATTGGAGCTGTAAGTTAACTCTTTGACAGAGAGAGCGAGATGGTGGTGGGGGACAGCCCCCAGTGAAATCAGAGGTGAGAGCACAAAGCAATACAGTAGGCAGACTCCGGTTTTTTTGGGGGAGATGCTCGAGAATATCCGGGTGGACTCCTGAGGCTCGATCCCGCATTTGCGTATGCCGAGCCTCCTTCCTCATGACCTTTGTCCAGAGTGGAATGCCTCCCCGGCTCCCGGCACATGATCAGTGCATGCTCAGTCACGATATCAGTGCCTGCTCAGCCACGTGATCACTGACGGCACAGTCACGTGATCAGCGCCTCTCAGTCACGTGATCACCGTATGATAAACACGTGATCAGTGAACGACCAGCCACGTGATCACTGCATGCGCGGTCAGGTGGTCAGTTCCTGATCAGCCACCTGATCAGTGCGTGCACAGTCCCCTGATCAGCGCCTGTCAGTCACTGATCACTGCCTGATAAACACGTGATCAGTGCCCGAACAGCCACGTCATCAGTGCATGCGCAGTCACGTGATCAGTGCATGATAGCCACGTGATCAGTGCGTGCACAGTCCCATGATCAGCGCCTGTCAGTCACTGATCATTGCCTGATAAACACGTGATCAGTGCATGATGAGCCATGTGATCAGTGCCCGATCAGCCACGTCATCAGTGCATGCGCAGTCACGTCATCAGTGCATGATAGCCACGTGATCAGTGCATGCTCAGTCACGTGATCTGGACTTGATCAGCCACGTGATCAGTGCCTGCAGAGTCACGTGATCAGGGCCTGCTGAGCTGCGTGATTCCTGCCGGCTCATCTGCATGACAATTGCCAGCTGAGCTGCGTGATTCCTGTCGGCTCATCTGCTTGACAATTGCCAGCTGAGCTGCGTGATTCCTGCCTGGTCACGTGCTTGATTATTGCCAGTTGAGCAGCATGATTCGTCACTGCTGAGCTCCATGCTTATTGCCTGCTGATTGCGTGGTTCGTGTCTGCTCAGCTCTTTGAGTATTGCCTCCTGAGGTCCCTGTTCGGTCGCCACCTGCCGGGGACCAGCCCCAACTGATCCAGGGTATTCGAAGGAGAGATGGCCTAGGCGACTATTTATATGCTAATCAGAGATGTCAAGAATAATAGTATGAGGAGAGCTCAGTAGGAAAATTCGGTGGAGAAAAGAGACTGAGTAGCTTGGTTTACGCGGAAGACCAATCAAACTTCAAGACAAGAAGTTTGCACCACTTACGTAGGCCGCAGGCGCCCTCTCGAATAGCGAAAGGTGCCTCACCCTAGACACCTTCTCGAGTGGGTCTTAGCAGCCCAGGCATAATTAGTAAGCGTGGTGGGTTCCGCGCTCCAGATGGAGACTCAGCTGGAAGTTAAAGGGAAGAATGACAAGGAACTTTATGAATTGGAGCTGTAAGTTAACTCTTTGACAGAGAGAGCGAGATGGTGGTGGGGGACAGCCCCCAGTGAAATCAGAGGTGAGAGCACAAAGCAATACAGTAGGCAGACTCCGGTTTTTTTGGGGGAGATGCTCGAGAATATCCGGGTGGACTCCTGAGGCTCGATCCCGCATTTGCGTATGCCGAGCCTCCTTCCTCATGACCTTTGTCCAGAGTGGAATGCCTCCCCGGCTCCCGGCACATGATCAGTGCATGCTCAGTCACGATATCAGTGCCTGCTCAGCCACGTGATCACTGACGGCACAGTCACGTGATCAGCGCCTCTCAGTCACGTGATCACCGTATGATAAACACGTGATCAGTGAACGACCAGCCACGTGATCACTGCATGCGCGGTCAGGTGGTCAGTTCCTGATCAGCCACCTGATCAGTGCGTGCACAGTCCCCTGATCAGCGCCTGTCAGTCACTGATCACTGCCTGATAAACACGTGATCAGTGCCCGAACAGCCACGTCATCAGTGCATGCGCAGTCACGTGATCAGTGCATGATAGCCACGTGATCAGTGCGTGCACAGTCCCATGATCAGCGCCTGTCAGTCACTGATCATTGCCTGATAAACACGTGATCAGTGCATGATGAGCCATGTGATCAGTGCCCGATCAGCCACGTCATCAGTGCATGCGCAGTCACGTCATCAGTGCATGATAGCCACGTGATCAGTGCATGCTCAGTCACGTGATCTGGACTTGATCAGCCACGTGATCAGTGCCTGCAGAGTCACGTGATCAGGGCCTGCTGA
The DNA here is from genome assembly GCF_032452875.1 of Bos javanicus. NCBI lineage: Eukaryota > Metazoa > Chordata > Mammalia > Artiodactyla > Bovidae > Bos > Bos javanicus. The sequence goes on from NW_026893766.1 coordinate 404,972, forward strand.
GCTGCGTGATTCCTGCCGGCTCATCTGCATGACAATTGCCAGCTGAGCTGCGTGATTCCTGTCGGCTCATCTGCTTGACAATTGCCAGCTGAGCTGCGTGATTCCTGCCTGGTCACGTGCTTGATTATTGCCAGTTGAGCAGCATGATTCGTCACTGCTGAGCTCCATGCTTATTGCCTGCTGATTGCGTGGTTCGTGTCTGCTCAGCTCTTTGAGTATTGCCTCCTGAGGTCCCTGTTCGGTCGCCACCTGCCGGGGACCAGCCCCAACTGATCCAGGGTATTCGAAGGAGAGATGGCCTAGGCGACTATTTATATGCTAATCAGAGATGTCAAGAATAATAGTATGAGGAGAGCTCAGTAGGAAAATTCGGTGGAGAAAAGAGACTGAGTAGCTTGGTTTACGCGGAAGACCAATCAAACTTCAAGACAAGAAGTTTGCACCACTTACGTAGGCCGCAGGCGCCCTCTCGAATAGCGAAAGGTGCCTCACCCTAGACACCTTCTCGAGTGGGTCTTAGCAGCCCAGGCATAATTAGTAAGCGTGGTGGGTTCCGCGCTCCAGATGGAGACTCAGCTGGAAGTTAAAGGGAAGAATGACAAGGAACTTTATGAATTGGAGCTGTAAGTTAACTCTTTGACAGAGAGAGCGAGATGGTGGTGGGGGACAGCCCCCAGTGAAATCAGAGGTGAGAGCACAAAGCAATACAGTAGGCAGACTCCGGTTTTTTTGGGGGGAGATGCTCGAGAATATCCGGGTGGACTCCTGAGGCTCGATCCCGCATTTGCGTATGCCGAGCCTCCTTCCTCATGACCTTTGTCCAGAGTGGAATGCCTCCCCGGCTCCCGGCACATGATCAGTGCATGCTCAGTCACGATATCAGTGCCTGCTCAGCCACGTGATCACTGACGGCACAGTCACGTGATCAGCGCCTCTCAGTCACGTGATCACCGTATGATAAACACGTGATCAGTGAACGACCAGCCACGTGATCACTGCATGCGCGGTCAGGTGGTCAGTTCCTGATCAGCCACCTGATCAGTGCGTGCACAGTCCCCTGATCAGCGCCTGTCAGTCACTGATCACTGCCTGATAAACACGTGATCAGTGCCCGAACAGCCACGTCATCAGTGCATGCGCAGTCACGTGATCAGTGCATGATAGCCACGTGATCAGTGCGTGCACAGTCCCATGATCAGCGCCTGTCAGTCACTGATCATTGCCTGATAAACACGTGATCAGTGCATGATGAGCCATGTGATCAGTGCCCGATCAGCCACGTCATCAGTGCATGCGCAGTCACGTCATCAGTGCATGATAGCCACGTGATCAGTGCATGCTCAGTCACGTGATCTGGACTTGATCAGCCACGTGATCAGTGCCTGCAGAGTCACGTGATCAGGGCCTGCTGAGCTGCGTGATTCCTGCCGGCTCATCTGCATGACAATTGCCAGCTGAGCTGCGTGATTCCTGTCGGCTCATCTGCTTGACAATTGCCAGCTGAGCTGCGTGATTCCTGCCTGGTCACGTGCTTGATTATTGCCAGTTGAGCAGCATGATTCGTCACTGCTGAGCTCCATGCTTATTGCCTGCTGATTGCGTGGTTCGTGTCTGCTCAGCTCTTTGAGTATTGCCTCCTGAGGTCCCTGTTCGGTCGCCACCTGCCGGGGACCAGCCCCAACTGATCCAGGGTATTCGAAGGAGAGATGGCCTAGGCGACTATTTATATGCTAATCAGAGATGTCAAGAATAATAGTATGAGGAGAGCTCAGTAGGAAAATTCGGTGGAGAAAAGAGACTGAGTAGCTTGGTTTACGCGGAAGACCAATCAAACTTCAAGACAAGAAGTTTGCACCACTTACGTAGGCCGCAGGCGCCCTCTCGAATAGCGAAAGGTGCCTCACCCTAGACACCTTCTCGAGTGGGTCTTAGCAGCCCAGGCATAATTAGTAAGCGTGGTGGGTTCCGCGCTCCAGATGGAGACTCAGCTGGAAGTTAAAGGGAAGAATGACAAGGAACTTTATGAATTGGAGCTGTAAGTTAACTCTTTGACAGAGAGAGCGAGATGGTGGTGGGGGACAGCCCCCAGTGAAATCAGAGGTGAGAGCACAAAGCAATACAGTAGGCAGACTCCGGTTTTTTTGGGGGGAGATGCTCGAGAATATCCGGGTGGACTCCTGAGGCTCGATCCCGCATTTGCGTATGCCGAGCCTCCTTCCTCATGACCTTTGTCCAGAGTGGAATGCCTCCCCGGCTCCCGGCACATGATCAGTGCATGCTCAGTCACGATATCAGTGCCTGCTCAGCCACGTGATCACTGACGGCACAGTCACGTGATCAGCGCCTCTCAGTCACGTGATCACCGTATGATAAACACGTGATCAGTGAACGACCAGCCACGTGATCACTGCATGCGCGGTCAGGTGGTCAGTTCCTGATCAGCCACCTGATCAGTGCGTGCACAGTCCCCTGATCAGCGCCTGTCAGTCACTGATCACTGCCTGATAAACACGTGATCAGTGCCCGAACAGCCACGTCATCAGTGCATGCGCAGTCACGTGATCAGTGCATGATAGCCACGTGATCAGTGCGTGCACAGTCCCATGATCAGCGCCTGTCAGTCACTGATCATTGCCTGATAAACACGTGATCAGTGCATGATGAGCCATGTGATCAGTGCCCGATCAGCCACGTCATCAGTGCATGCGCAGTCACGTCATCAGTGCATGATAGCCACGTGATCAGTGCATGCTCAGTCACGTGATCTGGACTTGATCAGCCACGTGATCAGTGCCTGCAGAGTCACGTGATCAGGGCCTGCTGAGCTGCGTGATTCCTGCCGGCTCATCTGCATGACAATTGCCAGCTGAGCTGCGTGATTCCTGTCGGCTCATCTGCTTGACAATTGCCAGCTGAGCTGCGTGATTCCTGCCTGGTCACGTGCTTGATTATTGCCAGTTGAGCAGCATGATTCGTCACTGCTGAGCTCCATGCTTATTGCCTGCTGATTGCGTGGTTCGTGTCTGCTCAGCTCTTTGAGTATTGCCTCCTGAGGTCCCTGTTCGGTCGCCACCTGCCGGGGACCAGCCCCAACTGATCCAGGGTATTCGAAGGAGAGATGGCCTAGGCGACTATTTATATGCTAATCAGAGATGTCAAGAATAATAGTATGAGGAGAGCTCAGTAGGAAAATTCGGTGGAGAAAAGAGACTGAGTAGCTTGGTTTACGCGGAAGACCAATCAAACTTCAAGACAAGAAGTTTGCACCACTTACGTAGGCCGCAGGCGCCCTCTCGAATAGCGAAAGGTGCCTCACCCTAGACACCTTCTCGAGTGGGTCTTAGCAGCCCAGGCATAATTAGTAAGCGTGGTGGGTTCCGCGCTCCAGATGGAGACTCAGCTGGAAGTTAAAGGGAAGAATGACAAGGAACTTTATGAATTGGAGCTGTAAGTTAACTCTTTGACAGAGAGAGCGAGATGGTGGTGGGGGACAGCCCCCAGTGAAATCAGAGGTGAGAGCACAAAGCAATACAGTAGGCAGACTCCGGTTTTTTTGGGGGGAGATGCTCGAGAATATCCGGGTGGACTCCTGAGGCTCGATCCCGCATTTGCGTATGCCGAGCCTCCTTCCTCATGACCTTTGTCCAGAGTGGAATGCCTCCCCGGCTCCCGGCACATGATCAGTGCATGCTCAGTCACGATATCAGTGCCTGCTCAGCCACGTGATCACTGACGGCACAGTCACGTGATCAGCGCCTCTCAGTCACGTGATCACCGTATGATAAACACGTGATCAGTGAACGACCAGCCACGTGATCACTGCATGCGCGGTCAGGTGGTCAGTTCCTGATCAGCCACCTGATCAGTGCGTGCACAGTCCCCTGATCAGCGCCTGTCAGTCACTGATCACTGCCTGATAAACACGTGATCAGTGCCCGAACAGCCACGTCATCAGTGCATGCGCAGTCACGTGATCAGTGCATGATAGCCACGTGATCAGTGCGTGCACAGTCCCATGATCAGCGCCTGTCAGTCACTGATCATTGCCTGATAAACACGTGATCAGTGCATGATGAGCCATGTGATCAGTGCCCGATCAGCCACGTCATCAGTGCATGCGCAGTCACGTCATCAGTGCATGATAGCCACGTGATCAGTGCATGCTCAGTCACGTGATCTGGACTTGATCAGCCACGTGATCAGTGCCTGCAGAGTCACGTGATCAGGGCCTGCTGAGCTGCGTGATTCCTGCCGGCTCATCTGCATGACAATTGCCAGCTGAGCTGCGTGATTCCTGTCGGCTCATCTGCTTGACAATTGCCAGCTGAGCTGCGTGATTCCTGCCTGGTCACGTGCTTGATTATTGCCAGTTGAGCAGCATGATTCGTCACTGCTGAGCTCCATGCTTATTGCCTGCTGATTGCGTGGTTCGTGTCTGCTCAGCTCTTTGAGTATTGCCTCCTGAGGTCCCTGTTCGGTCGCCACCTGCCGGGGACCAGCCCCAACTGATCCAGGGTATTCGAAGGAGAGATGGCCTAGGCGACTATTTATATGCTAATCAGAGATGTCAAGAATAATAGTATGAGGAGAGCTCAGTAGGAAAATTCGGTGGAGAAAAGAGACTGAGTAGCTTGGTTTACGCGGAAGACCAATCAAACTTCAAGACAAGAAGTTTGCACCACTTACGTAGGCCGCAGGCGCCCTCTCGAATAGCGAAAGGTGCCTCACCCTAGACACCTTCTCGAGTGGGTCTTAGCAGCCCAGGCATAATTAGTAAGCGTGGTGGGTTCCGCGCTCCAGATGGAGACTCAGCTGGAAGTTAAAGGGAAGAATGACAAGGAACTTTATGAATTGGAGCTGTAAGTTAACTCTTTGACAGAGAGAGCGAGATGGTGGTGGGGGACAGCCCCCAGTGAAATCAGAGGTGAGAGCACAAAGCAATACAGTAGGCAGACTCCGGTTTTTTGGGGGAGATGCTCGAGAATATCCGGGTGGACTCCTGAGGCTCGATCCCGCATTTGCGTATGCCGAGCCTCCTTCCTCATGACCTTTGTCCAGAGTGGAATGCCTCCCCGGCTCCCGGCACATGATCAGTGCATGCTCAGTCACGATATCAGTGCCTGCTCAGCCACGTGATCACTGACGGCACAGTCACGTGATCAGCGCCTCTCAGTCACGTGATCACCGTATGATAAACACGTGATCAGTGAACGACCAGCCACGTGATCACTGCATGCGCGGTCAGGTGGTCAGTTCCTGATCAGCCACCTGATCAGTGCGTGCACAGTCCCCTGATCAGCGCCTGTCAGTCACTGATCACTGCCTGATAAACACGTGATCAGTGCCCGAACAGCCACGTCATCAGTGCATGCGCAGTCACGTGATCAGTGCATGATAGCCACGTGATCAGTGCGTGCACAGTCCCATGATCAGCGCCTGTCAGTCACTGATCATTGCCTGATAAACACGTGATCAGTGCATGATGAGCCATGTGATCAGTGCCCGATCAGCCACGTCATCAGTGCATGCGCAGTCACGTCATCAGTGCATGATAGCCACGTGATCAGTGCATGCTCAGTCACGTGATCTGGACTTGATCAGCCACGTGATCAGTGCCTGCAGAGTCACGTGATCAGGGCCTGCTGAGCTGCGTGATTCCTGCCGGCTCATCTGCATGACAATTGCCAGCTGAGCTGCGTGATTCCTGTCGGCTCATCTGCTTGACAATTGCCAGCTGAGCTGCGTGATTCCTGCCTGGTCACGTGCTTGATTATTGCCAGTTGAGCAGCATGATTCGTCACTGCTGAGCTCCATGCTTATTGCCTGCTGATTGCGTGGTTCGTGTCTGCTCAGCTCTTTGAGTATTGCCTCCTGAGGTCCCTGTTCGGTCGCCACCTGCCGGGGACCAGCCCCAACTGATCCAGGGTATTCGAAGGAGAGATGGCCTAGGCGACTATTTATATGCTAATCAGAGATGTCAAGAATAATAGTATGAGGAGAGCTCAGTAGGAAAATTCGGTGGAGAAAAGAGACTGAGTAGCTTGGTTTACGCGGAAGACCAATCAAACTTCAAGACAAGAAGTTTGCACCACTTACGTAGGCCGCAGGCGCCCTCTCGAATAGCGAAAGGTGCCTCACCCTAGACACCTTCTCGAGTGGGTCTTAGCAGCCCAGGCATAATTAGTAAGCGTGGTGGGTTCCGCGCTCCAGATGGAGACTCAGCTGGAAGTTAAAGGGAAGAATGACAAGGAACTTTATGAATTGGAGCTGTAAGTTAACTCTTTGACAGAGAGAGCGAGATGGTGGTGGGGGACAGCCCCCAGTGAAATCAGAGGTGAGAGCACAAAGCAATACAGTAGGCAGACTCCGGTTTTTTGGGGGGAGATGCTCGAGAATATCCGGGTGGACTCCTGAGGCTCGATCCCGCATTTGCGTATGCCGAGCCTCCTTCCTCATGACCTTTGTCCAGAGTGGAATGCCTCCCCGGCTCCCGGCACATGATCAGTGCATGCTCAGTCACGATATCAGTGCCTGCTCAGCCACGTGATCACTGACGGCACAGTCACGTGATCAGCGCCTCTCAGTCACGTGATCACCGTATGATAAACACGTGATCAGTGAACGACCAGCCACGTGATCACTGCATGCGCGGTCAGGTGGTCAGTTCCTGATCAGCCACCTGATCAGTGCGTGCACAGTCCCCTGATCAGCGCCTGTCAGTCACTGATCACTGCCTGATAAACACGTGATCAGTGCCCGAACAGCCACGTCATCAGTGCATGCGCAGTCACGTGATCAGTGCATGATAGCCACGTGATCAGTGCGTGCACAGTCCCATGATCAGCGCCTGTCAGTCACTGATCATTGCCTGATAAACACGTGATCAGTGCATGATGAGCCATGTGATCAGTGCCCGATCAGCCACGTCATCAGTGCATGCGCAGTCACGTCATCAGTGCATGATAGCCACGTGATCAGTGCATGCTCAGTCACGTGATCTGGACTTGATCAGCCACGTGATCAGTGCCTGCAGAGTCACGTGATCAGGGCCTGCTGAGCTGCGTGATTCCTGCCGGCTCATCTGCATGACAATTGCCATCTGCTGATGACAATTGCCAGCTGAGCTGCGTGATTCCTGCCTGGTCACGTGCTTGATTATTGCCAGTTGAGCAGCATGATTCGTCACTGCTGAGCTCCATGCTTATTGCCTGCTGATTGCGTGGTTCGTGTCTGCTCAGCTCTTTGAGTATTGCCTCCTGAGGTCCCTGTTCGGTCGCCACCTGCCGGGGACCAGCCCCAACTGATCCAGGGTATTCGAAGGAGAGATGGCCTAGGCGACTATTTATATGCTAATCAGAGATGTCAAGAATAATAGTATGAGGAGAGCTCAGTAGGAAAATTCGGTGGAGAAAAGAGACTGAGTAGCTTGGTTTACGCGGAAGACCAATCAAACTTCAAGACAAGAAGTTTGCACCACTTACGTAGGCCGCAGGCGCCCTCTCGAATAGCGAAAGGTGCCTCACCCTAGACACCTTCTCGAGTGGGTCTTAGCAGCCCAGGCATAATTAGTAAGCGTGGTGGGTTCCGCGCTCCAGATGGAGACTCAGCTGGAAGTTAAAGGGAAGAATGACAAGGAACTTTATGAATTGGAGCTGTAAGTTAACTCTTTGACAGAGAGAGCGAGATGGTGGTGGGGGACAGCCCCCAGTGAAATCAGAGGTGAGAGCACAAAGCAATACAGTAGGCAGACTCCGGTTTTTTGGGGGAGATGCTCGAGAATATCCGGGTGGACTCCTGAGGCTCGATCCCGCATTTGCGTATGCCGAGCCTCCTTCCTCATGACCTTTGTCCAGAGTGGAATGCCTCCCCGGCTCCCGGCACATGATCAGTGCATGCTCAGTCACGATATCAGTGCCTGCTCAGCCACGTGATCACTGACGGCACAGTCACGTGATCAGCGCCTCTCAGTCACGTGATCACCGTATGATAAACACGTGATCAGTGAACGACCAGCCACGTGATCACTGCATGCGCGGTCAGGTGGTCAGTTCCTGATCAGCCACCTGATCAGTGCGTGCACAGTCCCCTGATCAGCGCCTGTCAGTCACTGATCACTGCCTGATAAACACGTGGTCAGTGCCCGAACAGCCACGTCATCAGTGCATGCGCAGTCACGTGATCAGTGCATGATAGCCACGTGATCAGTGCATGCTCAGTCACGTGATCTGGACTTGATCAGCCACGTGATCAGTGCCTGCAGAGTCACGTGATCAGGGCCTGCTGAGCTGCGTGATTCCTGCCGGCTCATCTGCATGACAATTGCCAGCTGAGCTGCGTGATTCCTGTCGGCTCATCTGCTTGACAATTGCCAGCTGAGCTGCGTGATTCCTGCCTGGTCACGTGCTTGATTATTGCCAGTTGAGCAGCATGATTCGTCACTGCTGAGCTCCATGCTTATTGCCTGCTGATTGCGTGGTTCGTGTCTGCTCAGCTCTTTGAGTATTGCCTCCTGAGGTCCCTGTTCGGTCGCCACCTGCCGGGGACCAGCCCCAACTGATCCAGGGTATTCGAAGGAGAGATGGCCTAGGCGACTATTTATATGCTAATCAGAGATGTCAAGAATAATAGTATGAGGAGAGCTCAGTAGGAAAATTCGGTGGAGAAAAGAGACTGAGTAGCTTGGTTTACGCGGAAGACCAATCAAACTTCAAGACAAGAAGTTTGCACCACTTACGTAGGCCGCAGGCGCCCTCTCGAATAGCGAAAGGTGCCTCACCCTAGACACCTTCTCGAGTGGGTCTTAGCAGCCCAGGCATAATTAGTAAGCGTGGTGGGTTCCGCGCTCCAGATGGAGACTCAGCTGGAAGTTAAAGGGAAGAATGACAAGGAACTTTATGAATTGGAGCTGTAAGTTAACTCTTTGACAGAGAGAGCGAGATGGTGGTGGGGGACAGCCCCCAGTGAAATCAGAGGTGAGAGCACAAAGCAATACAGTAGGCAGACTCCGGTTTTTTTGGGGGGAGATGCTCGAGAATATCCGGGTGGACTCCTGAGGCTCGATCCCGCATTTGCGTATGCCGAGCCTCCTTCCTCATGACCTTTGTCCAGAGTGGAATGCCTCCCCGGCTCCCGGCACATGATCAGTGCATGCTCAGTCACGATATCAGTGCCTGCTCAGCCACGTGATCACTGACGGCACAGTCACGTGATCAGCGCCTCTCAGTCACGTGATCACCGTATGATAAACACGTGATCAGTGAACGACCAGCCACGTGATCACTGCATGCGCGGTCAGGTGGTCAGTTCCTGATCAGCCACCTGATCAGTGCGTGCACAGTCCCCTGATCAGCGCCTGTCAGTCACTGATCACTGCCTGATAAACACGTGATCAGTGCCCGAACAGCCACGTCATCAGTGCATGCGCAGTCACGTGATCAGTGCATGATAGCCACGTGATCAGTGCGTGCACAGTCCCATGATCAGCGCCTGTCAGTCACTGATCATTGCCTGATAAACACGTGATCAGTGCATGATGAGCCATGTGATCAGTGCCCGATCAGCCACGTCATCAGTGCATGCGCAGTCACGTCATCAGTGCATGATAGCCACGTGATCAGTGCATGCTCAGTCACGTGATCTGGACTTGATCAGCCACGTGATCAGTGCCTGCAGAGTCACGTGATCAGGGCCTGCTGAGCTGCGTGATTCCTGCCGGCTCATCTGCATGACTGCGTGATTCCTGTCGGCTCATCTGCTTGACAATTGCCAGCTGAGCTGCGTGATTCCTGCCTGGTCACGTGCTTGATTATTGCCAGTTGAGCAGCATGATTCGTCACTGCTGAGCTCCATGCTTATTGCCTGCTGATTGCGTGGTTCGTGTCTGCTCAGCTCTTTGAGTATTGCCTCCTGAGGTCCCTGTTCGGTCGCCACCTGCCGGGGACCAGCCCCAACTGATCCAGGGTATTCGAAGGAGAGATGGCCTAGGCGACTATTTATATGCTAATCAGAGATGTCAAGAATAATAGTATGAGGAGAGCTCAGTAGGAAAATTCGGTGGAGAAAAGAGACTGAGTAGCTTGGTTTACGCGGAAGACCAATCAAACTTCAAGACAAGAAGTTTGCACCACTTACGTAGGCCGCAGGCGCCCTCTCGAATAGCGAAAGGTGCCTCACCCTAGACACCTTCTCGAGTGGGTCTTAGCAGCCCAGGCATAATTAGTAAGCGTGGTGGGTTCCGCGCTCCAGATGGAGACTCAGCTGGAAGTTAAAGGGAAGAATGACAAGGAACTTTATGAATTGGAGCTGTAAGTTAACTCTTTGACAGAGAGAGCGAGATGGTGGTGGGGGACAGCCCCCAGTGAAATCAGAGGTGAGAGCACAAAGCAATACAGTAGGCAGACTCCGGTTTTTTTGGGGGGAGATGCTCGAGAATATCCGGGTGGACTCCTGAGGCTCGATCCCGCATTTGCGTATGCCGAGCCTCCTTCCTCATGACCTTTGTCCAGAGTGGAATGCCTCCCCGGCTCCCGGCACATGATCAGTGCATGCTCAGTCACGATATCAGTGCCTGCTCAGCCACGTGATCACTGACGGCACAGTCACGTGATCAGCGCCTCTCAGTCACGTGATCACCGTATGATAAACACGTGATCAGTGAACGACCAGCCACGTGATCACTGCATGCGCGGTCAGGTGGTCAGTTCCTGATCAGCCACCTGATCAGTGCGTGCACAGTCCCCTGATCAGCGCCTGTCAGTCACTGATCACTGCCTGATAAACACGTGATCAGTGCCCGAACAGCCACGTCATCAGTGCATGCGCAGTCACGTGATCAGTGCATGATAGCCACGTGATCAGTGCGTGCACAGTCCCATGATCAGCGCCTGTCAGTCACTGATCATTGCCTGATAAACACGTGATCAGTGCATGATGAGCCATGTGATCAGTGCCCGATCAGCCACGTCATCAGTGCATGCGCAGTCACGTCATCAGTGCATGATAGCCACGTGATCAGTGCATGCTCAGTCACGTGATCTGGACTTGATCAGCCACGTGATCAGTGCCTGCAGAGTCACGTGATCAGGGCCTGCTGAGCTGCGTGATTCCTGCCGGCTCATCTGCATGACAATTGCCATCTGCTTGATCACATTGCCAGCTGAGCTGCGTGATTCCTGCCTGGTCACGTGCTTGATTATTGCCAGTTGAGCAGCATGATTCGTCACTGCTGAGCTCCATGCTTATTGCCTGCTGATTGCGTGGTTCGTGTCTGCTCAGCTCTTTGAGTATTGCCTCCTGAGGTCCCTGTTCGGTCGCCACCTGCCGGGGACCAGCCCCAACTGATCCAGGGTATTCGAAGGAGAGATGGCCTAGGCGACTATTTATATGCTAATCAGAGATGTCAAGAATAATAGTATGAGGAGAGCTCAGTAGGAAAATTCGGTGGAGAAAAGAGACTGAGTAGCTTGGTTTACGCGGAAGACCAATCAAACTTCAAGACAAGAAGTTTGCACCACTTACGTAGGCCGCAGGCGCCCTCTCGAATAGCGAAAGGTGCCTCACCCTAGACACCTTCTCGAGTGGGTCTTAGCAGCCCAGGCATAATTAGTAAGCGTGGTGGGTTCCGCGCTCCAGATGGAGACTCAGCTGGAAGTTAAAGGGAAGAATGACAAGGAACTTTATGAATTGGAGCTGTAAGTTAACTCTTTGACAGAGAGAGCGAGATGGTGGTGGGGGACAGCCCCCAGTGAAATCAGAGGTGAGAGCACAAAGCAATACAGTAGGCAGACTCCGGTTTTTTTGGGGAGATGCTCGAGAATATCCGGGTGGACTCCTGAGGCTCGATCCCGCATTTGCGTATGCCGAGCCTCCTTCCTCATGACCTTTGTCCAGAGTGGAATGCCTCCCCGGCTCCCGGCACATGATCAGTGCATGCTCAGTCACGATATCAGTGCCTGCTCAGCCACGTGATCACTGACGGCACAGTCACGTGATCAGCGCCTCTCAGTCACGTGATCACCGTATGATAAACACGTGATCAGTGAACGACCAGCCACGTGATCACTGCATGCGCGGTCAGGTGGTCAGTTCCTGATCAGCCACCTGATCAGTGCGTGCACAGTCCCCTGATCAGCGCCTGTCAGTCACTGATCACTGCCTGATAAACACGTGATCAGTGCCCGAACAGCCACGTCATCAGTGCATGCGCAGTCACGTGATCAGTGCATGATAGCCACGTGATCAGTGCGTGCACAGTCCCATGATCAGCGCCTGTCAGTCACTGATCATTGCCTGATAAACACGTGATCAGTGCATGATGAGCCATGTGATCAGTGCCCGATCAGCCACGTCATCAGTGCATGCGCAGTCACGTCATCAGTGCATGATAGCCACGTGATCAGTGCATGCTCAGTCACGTGATCTGGACTTGATCAGCCACGTGATCAGTGCCTGCAGAGTCACGTGATCAGGGCCTGCTGAGCTGCGTGATTCCTGCCGGCTCATCTGCATGACAATTGCCAGCTGAGCTGCGTGATTCCTGTCGGCTCATCTGCTTGACAATTGCCAGCTGAGCTGCGTGATTCCTGCCTGGTCACGTGCTTGATTATTGCCAGTTGAGCAGCATGATTCGTCACTGCTGAGCTCCATGCTTATTGCCTGCTGATTGCGTGGTTCGTGTCTGCTCAGCTCTTTGAGTATTGCCTCCTGAGGTCCCTGTTCGGTCGCCACCTGCCGGGGACCAGCCCCAACTGATCCAGGGTATTCGAAGGAGAGATGGCCTAGGCGACTATTTATATGCTAATCAGAGATGTCAAGAATAATAGTATGAGGAGAGCTCAGTAGGAAAATTCGGTGGAGAAAAGAGACTGAGTAGCTTGGTTTACGCGGAAGACCAATCAAACTTCAAGACAAGAAGTTTGCACCACTTACGTAGGCCGCAGGCGCCCTCTCGAATAGCGAAAGGTGCCTCACCCTAGACACCTTCTCGAGTGGGTCTTAGCAGCCCAGGCATAATTAGTAAGCGTGGTGGGTTCCGCGCTCCAGATGGAGACTCAGCTGGAAGTTAAAGGGAAGAATGACAAGGAACTTTATGAATTGGAGCTGTAAGTTAACTCTTTGACAGAGAGAGCGAGATGGTGGTGGGGGACAGCCCCCAGTGAAATCAGAGGTGAGAGCACAAAGCAATACAGTAGGCAGACTCCGGTTTTTTGGGGGGAGATGCTCGAGAATATCCGGGTGGACTCCTGAGGCTCGATCCCGCATTTGCGTATGCCGAGCCTCCTTCCTCATGACCTTTGTCCAGAGTGGAATGCCTCCCCGGCTCCCGGCACATGATCAGTGCATGCTCAGTCACGATATCAGTGCCTGCTCAGCCACGTGATCACTGACGGCACAGTCACGTGATCAGCGCCTCTCAGTCACGTGATCACCGTATGATAAACACGTGATCAGTGAACGACCAGCCACGTGATCACTGCATGCGCGGTCAGGTGGTCAGTTCCTGATCAGCCACCTGATCAGTGCGTGCACAGTCCCCTGATCAGCGCCTGTCAGTCACTGATCACTGCCTGATAAACACGTGATCAGTGCCCGAACAGCCACGTCATCAGTGCATGCGCAGTCACGTGATCAGTGCATGATAGCCACGTGATCAGTGCGTGCACAGTCCCATGATCAGCGCCTGTCAGTCACTGATCATTGCCTGATAAACACGTGATCAGTGCATGATGAGCCATGTGATCAGTGCCCGATCAGCCACGTCATCAGTGCATGCGCAGTCACGTCATCAGTGCATGATAGCCACGTGATCAGTGCATGCTCAGTCACGTGATCTGGACTTGATCAGCCACGTGATCAGTGCCTGCAGAGTCACGTGATCAGGGCCTGCTGAGCTGCGTGATTCCTGCCGGCTCATCTGCATGACAATTGCCAGCTGAGCTGCGTGATTCCTGTCGGCTCATCTGCTTGACAATTGCCAGCTGAGCTGCGTGATTCCTGCCTGGTCACGTGCTTGATTATTGCCAGTTGAGCAGCATGATTCGTCACTGCTGAGCTCCATGCTTATTGCCTGCTGATTGCGTGGTTCGTGTCTGCTCAGCTCTTTGAGTATTGCCTCCTGAGGTCCCTGTTCGGTCGCCACCTGCCGGGGACCAGCCCCAACTGATCCAGGGTATTCGAAGGAGAGATGGCCTAGGCGACTATTTATATGCTAATCAGAGATGTCAAGAATAATAGTATGAGGAGAGCTCAGTAGGAAAATTCGGTGGAGAAAAGAGACTGAGTAGCTTGGTTTACGCGGAAGACCAATCAAACTTCAAGACAAGAAGTTTGCACCACTTACGTAGGCCGCAGGCGCCCTCTCGAATAGCGAAAGGTGCCTCACCCTAGACACCTTCTCGAGTGGGTCTTAGCAGCCCAGGCATAATTAGTAAGCGTGGTGGGTTCCGCGCTCCAGATGGAGACTCAGCTGGAAGTTAAAGGGAAGAATGACAAGGAACTTTATGAATTGGAGCTGTAAGTTAACTCTTTGACAGAGAGAGCGAGATGGTGGTGGGGGACAGCCCCCAGTGAAATCAGAGGTGAGAGCACAAAGCAATACAGTAGGCAGACTCCGGTTTTTTTGGGGGAGATGCTCGAGAATATCCGGGTGGACTCCTGAGGCTCGATCCCGCATTTGCGTATGCCGAGCCTCCTTCCTCATGACCTTTGTCCAGAGTGGAATGCCTCCCCGGCTCCCGGCACATGATCAGTGCATGCTCAGTCACGATATCAGTGCCTGCTCAGCCACGTGATCACTGACGGCACAGTCACGTGATCAGCGCCTCTCAGTCACGTGATCACCGTATGATAAACACGTGATCAGTGAACGACCAGCCACGTGATCACTGCATGCGCGGTCAGGTGGTCAGTTCCTGATCAGCCACCTGATCAGTGCGTGCACAGTCCCCTGATCAGCGCCTGTCAGTCACTGATCACTGCCTGATAAACACGTGATCAGTGCCCGAACAGCCACGTCATCAGTGCATGCGCAGTCACGTGATCAGTGCATGATAGCCACGTGATCAGTGCGTGCACAGTCCCATGATCAGCGCCTGTCAGTCACTGATCATTGCCTGATAAACACGTGATCAGTGCATGATGAGCCATGTGATCAGTGCCCGATCAGCCACGTCATCAGTGCATGCGCAGTCACGTCATCAGTGCATGATAGCCACGTGATCAGTGCATGCTCAGTCACGTGATCTGGACTTGATCAGCCACGTGATCAGTGCCTGCAGAGTCACGTGATCAGGGCCTGCTGAGCTGCGTGATTCCTGCCGGCTCATCTGCATGACAATTGCCAGCTGAGCTGCGTGATTCCTGTCGGCTCATCTGCTTGACAATTGCCAGCTGAGCTGCGTGATTCCTGCCTGGTCACGTGCTTGATTATTGCCAGTTGAGCAGCATGATTCGTCACTGCTGAGCTCCATGCTTATTGCCTGCTGATTGCGTGGTTCGTGTCTGCTCAGCTCTTTGAGTATTGCCTCCTGAGGTCCCTGTTCGGTCGCCACCTGCCGGGGACCAGCCCCAACTGATCCAGGGTATTCGAAGGAGAGATGGCCTAGGCGACTATTTATATGCTAATCAGAGATGTCAAGAATAATAGTATGAGGAGAGCTCAGTAGGAAAATTCGGTGGAGAAAAGAGACTGAGTAGCTTGGTTTACGCGGAAGACCAATCAAACTTCAAGACAAGAAGTTTGCACCACTTACGTAGGCCGCAGGCGCCCTCTCGAATAGCGAAAGGTGCCTCACCCTAGACACCTTCTCGAGTGGGTCTTAGCAGCCCAGGCATAATTAGTAAGCGTGGTGGGTTCCGCGCTCCAGATGGAGACTCAGCTGGAAGTTAAAGGGAAGAATGACAAGGAACTTTATGAATTGGAGCTGTAAGTTAACTCTTTGACAGAGAGAGCGAGATGGTGGTGGGGGACAGCCCCCAGTGAAATCAGAGGTGAGAGCACAAAGCAATACAGTAGGCAGACTCCGGTTTTTTTGGGGGGAGATGCTCGAGAATATCCGGGTGGACTCCTGAGGCTCGATCCCGCATTTGCGTATGCCGAGCCTCCTTCCTCATGACCTTTGTCCAGAGTGGAATGCCTCCCCGGCTCCCGGCACATGATCAGTGCATGCTCAGTCACGATATCAGTGCCTGCTCAGCCACGTGATCACTGACGGCACAGTCACGTGATCAGCGCCTCTCAGTCACGTGATCACCGTATGATAAACACGTGATCAGTGAACGACCAGCCACGTGATCACTGCATGCGCGGTCAGGTGGTCAGTTCCTGATCAGCCACCTGATCAGTGCGTGCACAGTCCCCTGATCAGCGCCTGTCAGTCACTGATCACTGCCTGATAAACACGTGATCAGTGCCCGAACAGCCACGTCATCAGTGCATGCGCAGTCACGTGATCAGTGCATGATAGCCACGTGATCAGTGCGTGCACAGTCCCATGATCAGCGCCTGTCAGTCACTGATCATTGCCTGATAAACACGTGATCAGTGCATGATGAGCCATGTGATCAGTGCCCGATCAGCCACGTCATCAGTGCATGCGCAGTCACGTCATCAGTGCATGATAGCCACGTGATCAGTGCATGCTCAGTCACGTGATCTGGACTTGATCAGCCACGTGATCAGTGCCTGCAGAGTCACGTGATCAGGGCCTGCTGAGCTGCGTGATTCCTGCCGGCTCATCTGCATGACAATTGCCAGCTGAGCTGCGTGATTCCTGTCGGCTCATCTGCTTGACAATTGCCAGCTGAGCTGCGTGATTCCTGCCTGGTCACGTGCTTGATTATTGCCAGTTGAGCAGCATGATTCGTCACTGCTGAGCTCCATGCTTATTGCCTGCTGATTGCGTGGTTCGTGTCTGCTCAGCTCTTTGAGTATTGCCTCCTGAGGTCCCTGTTCGGTCGCCACCTGCCGGGGACCAGCCCCAACTGATCCAGGGTATTCGAAGGAGAGATGGCCTAGGCGACTATTTATATGCTAATCAGAGATGTCAAGAATAATAGTATGAGGAGAGCTCAGTAGGAAAATTCGGTGGAGAAAAGAGACTGAGTAGCTTGGTTTACGCGGAAGACCAATCAAACTTCAAGACAAGAAGTTTGCACCACTTACGTAGGCCGCAGGCGCCCTCTCGAATAGCGAAAGGTGCCTCACCCTAGACACCTTCTCGAGTGGGTCTTAGCAGCCCAGGCATAATTAGTAAGCGTGGTGGGTTCCGCGCTCCAGATGGAGACTCAGCTGGAAGTTAAAGGGAAGAATGACAAGGAACTTTATGAATTGGAGCTGTAAGTTAACTCTTTGACAGAGAGAGCGAGATGGTGGTGGGGGACAGCCCCCAGTGAAATCAGAGGTGAGAGCACAAAGCAATACAGTAGGCAGACTCCGGTTTTTTGGGGGG
Source organism: Bos javanicus (assembly GCF_032452875.1). Taxonomy (NCBI): domain Eukaryota; kingdom Metazoa; phylum Chordata; class Mammalia; order Artiodactyla; family Bovidae; genus Bos; species Bos javanicus. The sequence goes on from NW_026893766.1 coordinate 422,419, forward strand.
AGATGCTCGAGAATATCCGGGTGGACTCCTGAGGCTCGATCCCGCATTTGCGTATGCCGAGCCTCCTTCCTCATGACCTTTGTCCAGAGTGGAATGCCTCCCCGGCTCCCGGCACATGATCAGTGCATGCTCAGTCACGATATCAGTGCCTGCTCAGCCACGTGATCACTGACGGCACAGTCACGTGATCAGCGCCTCTCAGTCACGTGATCACCGTATGATAAACACGTGATCAGTGAACGACCAGCCACGTGATCACTGCATGCGCGGTCAGGTGGTCAGTTCCTGATCAGCCACCTGATCAGTGCGTGCACAGTCCCCTGATCAGCGCCTGTCAGTCACTGATCACTGCCTGATAAACACGTGATCAGTGCCCGAACAGCCACGTCATCAGTGCATGCGCAGTCACGTGATCAGTGCATGATAGCCACGTGATCAGTGCGTGCACAGTCCCATGATCAGCGCCTGTCAGTCACTGATCATTGCCTGATAAACACGTGATCAGTGCATGATGAGCCATGTGATCAGTGCCCGATCAGCCACGTCATCAGTGCATGCGCAGTCACGTCATCAGTGCATGATAGCCACGTGATCAGTGCATGCTCAGTCACGTGATCTGGACTTGATCAGCCACGTGATCAGTGCCTGCAGAGTCACGTGATCAGGGCCTGCTGAGCTGCGTGATTCCTGTCGGCTCATCTGCTTGACAATTGCCAGCTGAGCTGCGTGATTCCTGCCTGGTCACGTGCTTGATTATTGCCAGTTGAGCAGCATGATTCGTCACTGCTGAGCTCCATGCTTATTGCCTGCTGATTGCGTGGTTCGTGTCTGCTCAGCTCTTTGAGTATTGCCTCCTGAGGTCCCTGTTCGGTCGCCACCTGCCGGGGACCAGCCCCAACTGATCCAGGGTATTCGAAGGAGAGATGGCCTAGGCGACTATTTATATGCTAATCAGAGATGTCAAGAATAATAGTATGAGGAGAGCTCAGTAGGAAAATTCGGTGGAGAAAAGAGACTGAGGAGCTTGGTTTACGCGGAAGACCAATCAAACTTCAAGACAAGAAGTTTGCACCACTTACGTAGGCCGCAGGCGCCTCTCGAATAGCGAAAGGTGCCTCACCCTAGACACCTTCTCGAGTGGGTCTTAGCAGCCCAGGCATAATTAGAAGCGTGGTGGGTTCCGCGCTCCAGATGGAGACTCAGCTGGAAGTTAAAGGGAAGAATGACAAGGAACTTTATGAATTGGAGCTGTAAGTTACCTCTTTGACAGAGAGAGCGAGATGGTGGTGGGGGACAGCCCCAGTGAAATCAGAGGTGAGAGCACAAAGCAATACAGTAGGCAGACTCCGGTTTTTTTGGGGGGAGATGCTCGAGAATATCCGGGTGGACTCCTGAGGCTCGATCCCGCATTTGCGTATGCCGAGCCTCCTTCCTCATGACCTTTGTCCAGAGTGGAATGCCTCCCCGGCTCCCCACATGATCAGTGCATGCTCAGTCACGATATCAGTGCTCAGCCACGTGATCACTGACGGCACAGTCACGTGATCAGCGCCTCTCAGTCACGTGATCACCGATGATAAACACGTGATCAGTGAACGACCAGCCAGGTGATCACTGCATGCGCGGTCAGGTGGTCAGTTCCTGATCAGCCACCTGATCAGTGCGTGCATCCCCTGATCAGCGCCTGTCAGTCACTGATCACTGCCTGATAAAACGTGATCAGGACTGTTGTCCGATCAGCCACGTCATCAGTGCATGCGCAGTCACGTCATCAGTGCATGATAGCCATCGTGCCTGCTCAGTCACGTGATCTGGACTGATCAGCCACGTGATCAGTGCCTGCAGAGTCACGTGATCAGGGCCTGCTGAGCTGCGTGATTCCTGCCGGCTCATCTGCATGACAATTGCCATCTGAGCTGCGTGATTCCTGTCGGCTCATCTGCTTGACAATTGCCAGCTGAGCTGCGTGATTCCTGCCTGGTCACGTGCTTGATTATTGCCAGTTGAGCAGCATGATTCGTCACTGCTGAGCTCCATGCGTTTATTGCCTGCTGACGGTGTCGTGTCTGCTCAGCTCTTTGAGTATTGCCTCCTGAGGTCCCTGTTCGGTCGCCACCTGCCGAGCCCCAACTGGATCCAGGGTATTCGCATTCTAGGCGACTATTTAGTGCTAATCAGAGATGTCAAGAATAATAGTATGAGGAGAGCTCAGTAGGAAAATTCGGTGGAGAAAAGAGACTGAGGAGCTTGGTTTACGCGGAAGACCAATCAAACTTCAAGACAAGAAGTTTGCACCACTTACGTAGCCGCAGGCGCCTCTCAATAGCGAAAGGTGCCTCACCCTAGACACCTTCTCGAGTGGGTCTTAGCAGCCCAGGCATAATTAGGTGCTGCCGTGGGTTCCGCGCTCCAGATGGAGACTCAGCTGGAAGTTAAAGGGAAGACACAAGAACTTTATGAATTGG
>NW_026893767.1:300000-423936 GCF_032452875.1 Bos javanicus
ACGTGGCTATCATGCACTGATGACGTGACTGGGCATGCACTGATGACGTGGCTGATCGGGCACTGATCACATGGCTCATCATGCACTGATCACGTGTTTATCAGGCAATGATCAGTGACTGACAGGCGCTGATCATGGGACTGTGCACGCACTGATCACGTGGCTATCATGCACTGATCACGTGACTGCCCATGCACTGAAGACGTGGCTGTTGGGGCACTGATCACGGGTTTATCAGTCAGTGATCAGTGACTGACAGGTGCTGATCAGGGGACTGTGCACGCACTGATCAGGTGGCTGATCAGGAACTGACAACCTGACCGCGCAAGCAGTGATCACGTGGCTGGTCGTTCACTGATCACGTGTTTATCATTCGGTGATCACGTGACTGAGAGGCGCTGATCACGTGACTGTGCCGTCAGTGATCACGTGGCTGAGCAGGCACTGATATCGTGACTGAGCATGCACTGATCATGTGCCGGGAGCCGGGGAGGCATTCCACTCTGGACAAAAGTCATGAGGAAGGAGGCTCGGCATACGCAAATGCGGGATCGAGCCTCAGGAGTCCACCCGGATATTCTCGAGCATCTCCCCCCCAGAAAAAACGGAGTCTGCCTACTGTATTGCTTTGTGCTCTCACCTCTGATTTCACTGGGGGCTGTCCCCCCCCACCATCTCGCTCTCTCTGTCAAAGAGTTAACTTACAGCTCCAATTCATAAAGTTCCTTGTCATTCTTCCCTTTAACTTCCAGCTGAGTCTCCATCTGGAGCGCGGAACCCACCACGCTTACTAATTATGCCTGGGCTGCTAAGACCCACTCGAAAAGGTGTCTAGGGTGAGGCACCTTTCGCTATTCGAGAGGGCGCCTGCGGCCTACGTAAGTGGTGCAAACTTCTTGTCTTGAAGTTTGATTGGTCTTCCGCGTAAACCAAGCTACTCAGTCTCTTTTCTCCACCGAATTTTCCTACTGAGCTCTCCTCATACTATTATTCTTGACATCTCTGATTAGCATATAAAGAGTCGCCTATGCCATGTCTCCTTCGAATACCCTGGATCAGTTGGGGCTGGTCCCCGGCAGGTGGCGACCGAACAGGGACCTCAGGAGGCAATACTCAAAGAGCTGAGCAGACACGACCCACGCAATCAGCAGGCAATACGCATGGAGCTCAGCAGTGACGAATCATGCTGCTCAACTGGCAATAATCAAGCACGTGACCAGGCAGGAATCACGCAGCTCAGCGGGCCCTGATCACGTGACTCTGCAGGCACTGATCACGTGGCTGATCAAGTCCAGATCACGTGACTGAGCATGCACTGATCACGTGGCTATCATGCACTGATGACGTGACTGCGCATGCACTGATGACGTGGCTGATCGGGCACTGATCACATGGCTCATCATGCACTGATCACGTGTTTATCAGGCAATGATCAGTGACTGACAGGCGCTGATCATGGGACTGTGCACGCACTGATCACGTGGCTATCATGCACTGATCACGTGACTGCGCATGCACTGATGACTTGGCTGTTCGGGCACTGATCACGTGTTTATCAGGCAGTGATCAGTGACTGACAGGCGCTGATCAGGGGACTGTGCACGCACTGATCAGGTGGCTGATCAGGAACTGACCACCTGACCACGCATGCAGTGATCACGTGGCTGGTCGTTCACTTATCACGTGTTTATCATACGGTGATCACGTGACTGAGAGGCGCTGATCACGTGAATGTGCCGTCAGTGATCACGTGGCTGAGCAGGCACTGATATCGTGACTGAGCATGCACTGATCATGTGCCGGGAGCCGGGGAGGCATTCCACTCTGGACAAAGGTCATGAGGAAGGAGGCTCGGCATACGCAAATGCGGGATCGAGCCTCAGGAGTCCAACCGGATATTCTCGAGCATCTCCCCCCAAAAAACCGGAGTCTGCCTACTGTATTGCTTTGTGCTCTCTCCTCTGATTTCACTGGGGTCTGTCCCCCACCACCATCTCGCTCTCTCTGTCAAAGAGTTAACTTACAGCTCCAATTCATAAAGTTCCTTGTCATTCTTCCCTTTAACTTCCAGCTGAGTCTCCATCTGGAGCGCGGAACCCACCACGCTTACTAATTATGCCTGGGCTGCTAAGACCCACTCGAGAAGGTGTCTAGGGTGAGGCAACTTTCGCTATTCGAGAGGGCGCCTGCGGCCTACGTAAGTGGTGCAAACTTCTTGTCTTGAAGTTTGATTGGTCTTCCGCGTAAACCAAGCTCCTCAGTGTCTTTTCTCCACCGAATTTTCCTACTGAGCTCTCCTCATACTATTATTCTTGACATCTCTGATTAGCATATAAATAGTGGCCTAGGCCATCTCTCCTTCGAATACCCTGGATCAGTTGGGGCTGGTCCCCGGCAGGTGGCGACCGAACAGGGACCTCAGGAGGCAATACTCAAAGCGCTGAGCAGACACGAACCACGCAATCAGCAGGCAATAAGCATGGAGCTCAGCAGTGACGAATCATGCTGCTCAACTGGCAATAATCAAGCACGTGACCAGGCAGGAATCACGCAGCTCAGATGGCAATTGTCAAGCAGATGAGCCGACAGGAATCACGCAGCTCAGATGGCAATTGTCATGCAGATGAGCCGGCAGGAATCACGCAGCTCAGCAGGCCCTGATCACGTGACTCTGCAGGCACTGATCACGTGGCTGATCAAGTCCAGATCACGTGACTGAGCATGCACTGATCACGTGGCTATCATGCACTGATGACGTGACGGCGCATGCACTGATGACTGGCTGATCGGGCACTGATCACATGGCTCATCATGCACTGATCACGTGTTTATCAGGCAATGATCAGTGACTGACAGGCGCTGATCATGGGACTGTGCACGGGCTGATCACGTGGCTATCATGCACTGATCACGTGACTGCGCATGCACTGATGACGTGGCTGTTGGGGCACTGATCACGTGTTTATCAGGCAGTGATCAGTGACTGACAGGCGCTGATCAGGGGACTGTGCACGCACTGATCAGGTGGCTGATCAGGAACTGACAACCTGACCGCGCAAGCAGTGATCACGTGGCTGGTCGTTCACTGATCACGTGTTTATCATACGGTGATCACGTGACTGAGAGGCGCTGATCACGTGACTGTGCCGTCAGTGATCACGTGGCTGAGCAGGCACTGATATCGTGACTGAGCATGCACTGATCATGTGCCGGGAGCCGGGGAGGCATTCCACTCTGGACAAAGGTCATGAGGAAGGAGGCTCGGCATACGCAAATGCGGGATCGAGCCTCAGGAGTCCACCCGGATGTTCTCGAGCATCTCCCCCCAAAAAACCGGAGTCTGCCTACTGTATTGCTTTGTGCTCTCACCTCTGATTTCACTGGGGGCTGTCCCCCACCACCATCTCGCTCTCTCTGTCAAAGAGTTATCTTACAGCTCCAATTCATAAAGTTCCTTGTCATTCTTCCCTTTACCTTCCAGCTGAGTCTCCATCTGGAGCGCGGAACCCACCACGCTTACTAATTTTGCCTGGGCTGCTAAGACCCACTCGAGAAGGTGTCTAGGGTGAGGCACCTTTCGCTATTTGAGAGGGCGCCTGCGGCCTACGTAAGTGGTGCAAACTTCTTGTCTTGAAGTTTGATTGGTCTTCCGCGTAAACCAAGCTCCTCAGTCTCTTTTCTCCACCGAATTTTCCTACTGAGCTCTCCTCATACTATTATTCTTGGCATCTCTGATTAGCATATAAATAGTCGCCTAGGCCATCTCTCCTTCGAATACCCTGGATCAGTTGGGGCTGGTCCCCGGCAGGTGGCGACCGAACAGGGACCTCAGGAGGCAATACTCAAAGAGCTGAGCAGACACGAACCACGCAATCAGCAGGCAATAAGCATGGAGCTCAGCAGTGACGAATCATGCTGCTCAACTGGCAATAATCAAGCACGTGACCAGGCAGGAATCACGCAGTTCAGCTGGCAATTGTCAAGCAGATGAGCCGACAGGAATCACGCAGCTCAGATGGCAATTGTCATGCAGATGAGCCGGCAGGAATCACGCAGCTCAGCAGGCCCTGATCACGTGACTCTGCAGGCACTGATCACGTGGCTGATCAAGTCCAGATCACGTGACTGAGCATGCACTGATCACGTGGCTATCATGCACTGATGACGTGACTGCGCATGCACTGATGACGTGGCTGATCGGGCACTGATCACATGGCTCATCATGCACTGATCACGTGTTTATCAGGCAATGATCAGTGACTGACAGGCGCTGATCATGGGACTGTGCACGCACTGATCACGTGGCTATCATGCACTGATCACGTGACTGCGCATGCACTGATGACGTGGCTGTTCAGGCACTGATCACGTGTTTATCAGGCAGTGATCACTGACTGACAGGCGCTGATTAGGGGACTGTGCACGCACTGATCAGGTGGCTGATCAGGAACTGACCACCTGACCGCGCATGAAGTGATCACGTGGCTGGTCGTTCACTGATCACGTGTTTATCATACGGTGATCACGTGACTGAGAGGCGCTGATCACGTGACTGTGCCGTCAGTGATCACGTGGCTGAGCAGGCACTGATATCGTGACTGAGCATGCACTGATCCTGTGACGGGAGCCGGGGAGGCATTCCACTCTGGACAAAGGTCATGAGGAAGGAGGCTCGGCATACGCAAATGCGGTATCGAGCCTCAGGAGTCCAAACGGATATACTCGAGCATCTCCCCCCCAGAAAAACCGGAGTCTGCCTACTGTATTGCTTTGTGCTCTCACCTCTGATTTCATTGGGGGCTGTCCCCCACCACCATCTCGCTCTCTCTGTCAAAGAGTTAACTTACAGCTCCAATTCATAAAGTTCCTTGTCATTCTTCCCTTTAACTTCCAGCTGAGTCTCCATCTGGAGCGTGGAACCCACCACGCTTACTAATTATGCCTGGGCTGCTAAGACCCACTCGAGAAGGTGTCTAGGGTGAGGCAACTTTCGCTATTCGAGAGGGCGCCTGCGGCCTACGTAAGTGGTGCAAACTTCTTGTCTTGAAGTTTGATTGGTCTTCCGCGTAAACCAAGCTCCTCAGTCTCTTTTCTCCACCGAATTTTCCTACTGAGCTCTCCTCATACTATTATTCTTGACATCTCTGATTAGCATATAAATAGTGGCCTAGGCCATCTCTCCTTCGAATACCCTGGATCAGTTGGGGCTGGTCCCCGGCAGGTGGCGACCGAACAGGGACCTCAGGAGGCAATACTCAAAGCGCTGAGCAGACACGAACCACGCAATCAGCAGGCAATAAGCATGGAGCTCAGCAGTGACGAATCATGCTGCTCAACTGGCAATAATCAAGCACGTGACCAGGCAGGAATCACGCAGCTCAGCTGGCAATTGTCAAGCAGATGAGCCGACAGGAATCACGCAGCTCAGATGGCAATTGTCATGCAGATGAGCCGGCAGGAATCACGCAGCTCAGCAGGCCCTGATCACGTGACTCTGCAGGCACTGATCACGTGGCTGATCAAGTCCAGATCACGTGACTGAGCATGCACTGATCACGTGGCTATCATGCACTGATGACGTGACGGCGCATGCACTGATGACTGGCTGATCGGGCACTGATCACATGGCTCATCATGCACTGATCACGTGTTTATCAGGCAATGATCAGTGACTGACAGGCGCTGATCATGGGACTGTGCACGCACTGATCACGTGGCTATCATGCACTGATCACGTGACTGCGCATGCACTGATGACGTGGCTGTTCGGGCACTGATCACGTGTTTATCAGGCAGTGATCAGTGACTGACAGGCGCTGATCAGGGGACTGTGCACGCACTGATCAGGTGGCTGATCAGGAACTGACCACCTGACCGCGCAAGCAGTGATCACGTGGCTGGTCGTTCACTGATCACGTGTTTATCATACGGTGATCACGTGACTGAGAGGCGCTGATCACGTGACTGTGCCGTCAGTGATCACGTGGCTGAGCAGGCACTGATATCGTGACTGAGCATGCACTGATCATGTGCCGGGAGCCGGGGAGGCATTCCACTCTGGACAAAAGTCATGAGGAAGGAGGCTCGGCATACGCAAATGCGGGATCGAGCCTCAGGAGTCCACCCGGATATTCTCGAGCATCTCCCCCCAAAAAAACCGGAGTCTGCCTACTGTATTGCTTTGTGCTCTCACCTCTGATTTCACTGGGGGCTGTCCCCCACCACCATCTCGCTCTCTCTGTCAAAGAGTTAACTTACAGCTCCAATTCATAAAGTTCCTTGTCATTCTTCCCTTTAACTTCCAGCTGAGTCTCCATCTGGAGCGCGGAACCCACCACGCTTACTAATTATGCCTGGGCTGCTAAGACCCACTCGAAAAGGTGTCTAGGGTGAGGCACCTTTCGCTATTCGAGAGGGCGCCTGCGGCCTACGTAAGTGGTGCAAACTTCTTGTCTTGAAGTTTGATTGGTCTTCCGCGTAAACCAAGCTACTCAGTCTCTTTTCTCCACCGAATTTTCCTACTGAGCTCTCCTCATACTATTATTCTTGACATCTCTGATTAGCATATAAATAGTCGCCTATGCCATCTCTCCTTCGAATACCCTGGATCAGTTGGGGCTGGTCCCCGGCAGGTGGCGACCGAACAGGGACCTCAGGAGGCAATACTCAAAGAGCTGAGCAGACACGACCCACGCAATCAGCAGGCAATACGCATGGAGCTCAGCAGTGACGAATCATGCTGCTCAACTGGCAATAATCAAGCACGTGACCAGGCAGGAATCACGCAGCTCAGCTGGCAATTGTCAAGCAGATGAGCCGACAGGAATCACGCAGCTCAGATGGCAATTGTCATGCAGATGAGCCGGCAGGAATCACGCAGCTCAGCAGGCCCTGATCACGTGACTCTGCAGGCACTGATCACGTGGCTGATCAAGTCCAGATCACGTGACTGAGCATGCACTGATCACGTGGCTATCATGCACTGATGACGTGACTGCGCATGCACTGATGACGTGGCTGATCGGGCACTGATCACATGGCTCATCATGCACTGATCACGTGTTTATCAGGCAATGATCAGTGACTGACAGGCGCTGATCATGGGACTGTGCACGCACTGATCACGTGGCTATCATGCACTGATCACGTGACTGCGCATGCACTGATGACGTGGCTGTTCGGGCACTGATCACGTGTTTATCAGGCAGTGATCAGTGACTGACAGGCGCTGCTCAGGGGACTGTGCACGCACTGATCAGGTGGCTGATCAGGAACTGACCACCTGACCGCGCATGCAGTGATCACCTGGCTGGTCGTTCACTGATCACGTGTTTATCATACGGTGATCACGTGACTGAGAGGCGCTGATCACGTGACTGTGCCGTCAGTGATCACGTGGCTGAGCAGGCACTGATATCGTGACTGAGCATGCACTGATCATGTGCCGGGAGGCGGGGAGGCATTCCACTCTGGACAAAGGTCATGAGGAAGGAGGCTCGGCATACGCAAATGCGGGATCGAGCCTCAGGAGTCCAAACGGATATACTCGAGCATCTCCCCCCAAAAAACCGGAGTCTGACTACTGTATTGCTTTGTGCTCTCACCTCTGATTTCACTGGGGGCTGTCCCCCACCACCATCTCGCTCTCTCTGTCAAAGTGTTAACTTACAGCTCCAATTCATAAAGTTCCTTGTCATTCTTCCCTTTACCTTCCAGCTGAGTCTCCATCTGGAGCGCGGAACCCACCACGCTTACTAATTTTGCCTGGGCTGCTAAGACCCACTCGAGAAGGTGTCTAGGGTGAGGCACCTTTCGCTATTTGAGAGGGCGCCTGCGGCCTACGTAAGTGGTGCAAACTTCTTGTCTTGAAGTTTGATTGGTCTTCCACGTAAACCAAGCTCCTCAGTCTCTTTTCTCCACCGAATTTTCCTACTGAGCTCTCCTCATACTATTATTCTTGGCATCTCTGATTAGCATATAAATAGTCGCCTAGGCCATCTCTCCTTCGAATACCCTGGATCAGTTGGGGCTGGTCCCCGGCAGGTGGCGACCGAACAGGGACCTCAGGAGGCAATACTCAAAGAGCTGAGCAGACACGAACCACGCAATCAGCAGGCAATAAGCATGGAGCTCAGCAGTGACGAATCATGCTGCTCAACTGGCAATAATCAAGCACGTGACCAGGCAGGAATCACGCAGTTCAGCTGGCAATTGTCAAGCAGATGAGCCGACAGGAATCACGCAGCTCAGATGGCAATTGTCATGCAGATGAGCCGGCAGGAATCACGCAGCTCAGCAGGCCCTGACCACGTGACTCTGCAGGCACTGATCACGTGGCTGATCAAGTCCAGATCACGTGACTGAGCAGGCACTGATCACGTGGCTATCATGCACTGATGACCTGACTGCGCATGCACTGATGACGTGGCTGATCAGGCACTGATCACATGGCTCATCATGCACTGATCACGTGTTTATCAGGCAATGATCAGTGACTGACAGGCGCTGATCATGGGACTGTGCACGCACTGATCACGTGGCTATCATGCACTGATCACGTGACTGCGCATGCACTGATGACGTGGCTGTTCAGGCACTGATCACATGTTTATCAGGCAGTGATCACTGACTGACAGGCGCTGATTAGGGGACTGTGCACGCACTGATCAGGTGGCTGATCAGGAACTGACCACCTGGCCGCCCATGCAGTGATCACGTGGCTGGTCGTTCACTGATCACGTGTTTATCATACGGTGATCACGTGACTGAGAGGCGCTGATCACGTGACTGTGCCGTCAGTGATCACGTGGCTGAGCAGGCACTGATATCGTGACTGAGCATGCACTGATCCTGTGACGGGAGCCGGGGAGGCATTCCACTCTGGACAAAGGTCATGAGGAAGGAGGCTCGGCATACGCAAATGCGGGATCGAGCCTCAGGAGTCCACCCGGATATACTCGAGCATCTCCCCCCCAGAAAAACCGGAGTCTGCCTACTGTATTGCTTTGTGCTCTCTCCTCTGATTTCACTGGGGTCTGTCCCCCACCACCATCTCGCTCTCTCTGTCAAAGAGTTAACTTACAGCTCCAATTCATAAAGTTCCTTGTCATTCTTCCCTTTAACTTCCAGCTGAGTCTCCATCTGGAGCGCGGAACCCACCACGCTTACTAATTATGCCTGGGCTGCTAAGACCCACTCGAGAAGGTGTCTAGAGTGAGGCAACTTTCGCTATTCGAGAGGGCGCCTGCGGCCTACGTAAGTGGTGCAAACTTCTTGTCTTGAAGTTTGATTGGTCTTCCGCGTAAACCAAGCTCCTCAGTCTCTTTTCTCCACCGAATTTTCCTACTGAGCTCTCCTCATACTATTATTCTTGACATCTCTGATTAGCATATAAATAGTGGCCTAGGCCATCTCTCCTTCGAATACCCTGGATCAGTTGGGGCTGGTCCCCGGCAGGTGGCGACCGAACAGGGACCTCAGGAGGCAATACTCAAAGCGCTGAGCAGACACGAACCACGCAATCAGCAGGCAATAAGCATGGAGCTCAGCAGTGACGAATCATGCTGCTCAACTGGCAATAATCAAGCACGTGACCAGGCAGGAATCACGCAGCTCAGATGGCAATTGTCAAGCAGATGAGCCGACAGGAATCACGCAGCTCAGCTGGCAATTGTCATGCAGATGAGCCGGCAGGAATCACGCAGCTCAGCAGGCCCTGATCACGTGACTCTGCAGGCACTGATCACGTGGCTGATCAAGTCCAGATCACGTGACTGAGCATGCACTGATCACGTGGCTATCATGCACTGATGACGTGACGGCGCATGCACTGATGACTGGCTGATCGGGCACTGATCACATGGCTCATCATGCACTGATCACGTGTTTATCAGGCAATGATCAGTGACTGACAGGCGCTGATCATGGGACTGTGCACGGACTGATCACGTGGCTATCATGCACTGATCACGTGACTGCCCATGCACTGATGACGTGGCTGTTGGGGCACTGATCACGTGTTTATCAGTCAGTGATCAGTGACTGACAGGTGCTGATCAGGGGACTGTGCACGCACTGATCAGGTGGCTGATCAGGAACTGACAACCTGACCGCGCAAGCAGTGATCACGTGGCTGGTCGTTCACTGATCACGTGTTTATCATTCGGTGATCACGTGACTGAGAGGCGCTGATCACGTGACTGTGCCGTCAGTGATCACGTGGCTGAGCAGGCACTGATATCGTGACTGAGCATGCACTGATCATGTGCCGGGAGCCGGGGAGGCATTCCACTCTGGACAAAAGTCATGAGGAAGGAGGCTCGGCATACGCAAATGCGGGATCGAGCCTCAGGAGTCCACCCGGATATTCTCGAGCATCTCCCCCAAAAAAACCGGAGTCTGCCTACTGTATTGCTTTGTGCTCTCACCTCTGATTTCACTGGGGGCTGTCCCCCACCACCATCTCGCTCTCTCTGTCAAAGAGTTAACTTACAGCTCCAATTCATAAAGTTCCTTGTCATTCTTCCCTTTGACTTCCAGCTGAGTCTCCATCTGGAGCGCGGAACCCACCACGCTTACTAATTATGCCTGGGCTGCTAAGACCCACTCGAAAAGGTGTCTAGGGTGAGGCACCTTTCGCTATTCGAGAGGGCGCCTGCGGCCTACGTAAGTGGTGCAAACTTCTTGTCTTGAAGTTTGATTGGTCTTCCGCGTAAACCAAGCTACTCAGTCTCTTTTCTCCACCGAATTTTCCTACTGAGCTCTCCTCATACTATTATTCTTGACATCTCTGATTAGCATATAAAGAGTCGCCTATGCCATGTCTCCTTCGAATACCCTGGATCAGTTGGGGCTGGTCCCCGGCAGGTGGCGACCGAACAGGGACCTCAGGAGGCAATACTCAAAGAGATGAACAGACACGACCCACGCAATCAGCAGGCAATAAGCATGGAGCTCAGCAGTAACGAATCATGCTGCTCAACTGGCAATAATCAAGCACGTGACCAGGCAGGAATCACGCAGCTCAGCGGGCCCTGATCACGTGACTCTGCAGGCACTGATCACGTGGCTGATCAAGTCCAGATCACGTGACTGAGCATGCACTGATCACGTGGCTAAAACGCACTGATGACGTGACTGCGCATGCACTGATGACGTAGCTGATCGGGCACTGATCACATGGCTCATCATGCACTGATCACGTGCTTATCAGGCAATGATCAGTGACTGACAGGCGCTGATCATGGGACTGTGCACGCACTGATCACGTGGCTATCATGCACTGATCACGTGACTGCGCATGCACTGATGACGTGGCTGTTCGGGCACTGATCACGTGTTTATCAGGCAGTGATCAGTGACTGACAGGCGCTGCTCAGGGGACTGTGCACGCACTGATCAGGTGGCTGATCAGGAACTGACCACCTGACCGCGCATGCAGTGATCACCTGGCTGGTCGTTCACTGATCACGTGTTTATCATACGGTGATCACGTGACTGAGAGTCGCTGATCACGTGACTGTGCCGTCAGTGATCACGTGGCTGAGCAGGCACTGATATCGTGACTGAGCATGCACTGATCATGTGCCGGGAGGCGGGGAGGCATTCCACTCTGGACAAAGGTCATGAGGAAGGAGGCTCGGCATACGCAAATGCGGTATCGAGCCTCAGGAGTCCAAACGGATATACTCGAGCATCTCCCCCCCAGAAAAACCGGAGTCTGCCTACTGTATTGCTTTGTGCTCTCACCTCTGATTTCACTGGGGGCTGTCCCCCACCACCATCTCGCTCTCTCTGTCAAAAAGTTAACTTACAGCTCCAATTCATAAAGTTCCTTGTCATTCTTCCCTTTAACTTCCAGCTGAGTCTCCATCTGGAGCGCGGAACCCACCACGCTTACTAATTATGCCTGGGCTGCTAAGACCCACTCGAGAAGGTGTCTAGAGTGAGGCACCTTTCGCTATTCGAGAGGGCGCCTGCGGCCTACGTAAGTGGTGCAAACTTCTTGTCTTGAAGTTTGATTGGTCTTCCACGTAAACCAAGCTACTCAGTCTCTTTTCTCCACCGAATTTTCCTATTGAGCTCTCCTCATACTATTATTCTTGACATCTCTGATTAGCATATAAATAGTGGCCTAGGCCATCTCTCCTTCGAATACCCTGGATCAGTTGGGGCTGGTCCCCGGCAGGTGGCGACCGAACAGGGACCTCAGGAGGCAATACTCAAAGCGCTGAGCAGACACGAACCACGCAATCAGCAGGCAATAAGCATGGAGCTCAGCAGTGACGAATCATGCTGCTCAACTGGCAATAATCAAGCACGTGACCAGGCAGGAATCACGCAGCTCAGATGGCAATTGTCAAGCAGATGAGCCGACAGGAATCACGCAGCTCAGATGGCAATTGTCATGCAGATGAGCCGGCAGGAATCACGCAGCTCAGCAGGCCCTGATCACGTGACTCTGCAGGCACTGATCACGTGGCTGATCAAGTCCAGATCACGTGACTGAGCATGCACTGATCACGTGGCTATCATGCACTGATGACGTGACTGCGCATGCACTGATGACGTGGCTGATCGGGCACTGATCACATGGCTCATCATGCACTGATCACGTGTTTATCAGGCAATGATCAGTGACTGACAGGCGCTGATCATGGGACTGTGCACGCACTGATCACGTGGCTATCATGCACTGATCACGTGACTGCGCATGCACTGATGACGTGGCTGTTCGGGCACTGATCACGTGTTTATCAGGCAGTGATCAGTGACTGACAGGCGCTGATCAGGGGACTGTGCACGCACTGATCAGGTGGCTGATCAGGAACTGACCACCTGACCGCGCATGCAGTGATCACGTGGCTGGTCGTTCACTGATCACGTGTTTATCATACGGTGATCACGTGACTGAGAGGCGCTGATCACGTGACTGTGCCGTCAGTGATCACGTGGCTGAGCAGGCACTGATATCGTGACTGAGCATGCACTGATCATGTGCCGGGAGCCGGGGAGGCATTCCACTCTGGACAAAGGTCATGAGGAAGGAGGCTCGGCATACGCAAATGCGGGATCGAGCCTCAGGAGTCCACCCGGATATTCTCGAGCATCTCCCCCAAAAAACCGGAGTCTGCCTACTGTATTGCTTTGTGCTCTCACCTCTGATTTCACTGGGGGCTGTCCCCCACCACCATCTCGCTCTCTCTGTCAAAGAGTTAACTTACAGCTCCAATTCATAAAGTTCCTTGTCATTCTTCCCTTTAACTTCCAGCTGAGTCTCCATCTGGAGCGCGGAACCCACCACGCTTACTAATTATGCCTGGGCTGCTAAGACCCACTCGAGAAGGTGTCTAGGGTGAGGCACCTTTCGCTATTCGAGAGGGCGCCTGCGGCCTACGTAAGTGGTGCAAACTTCTTGTCTTGAAGTTTGATTGGTCTTCCGCGTAAACCAAGCTACTCAGTCTCTTTTCTCCACCGAATTTTCCTACTGAGCTCTCCTCATACTATTATTCTTGACATCTCTGATTAGCATATAAATAGTCGCCTAGGCCATCTCTCCTTCGAATACCCTGGATCAGTTGGGGCTGGTCCCCGGCAGGTGGCGACCGAACAGGGACCTCAGGAGGCAATACTCAAAGAGCTGAGCAGACACGAACCACGCAATCAGCAGGCAATATGCATGGAGCTCAGCAGTGACGAATCATGCTGCTCAACTGGCAATAATCAAGCACGTGACCAGGCAGGAATCACGCAGCTCAGCAGGCCCTGATCACGTGACTCTGCAGGCACTGATCACGTGGCTGATCAAGTCCAGATCACGTGACTGAGCATGCACTGATCACGTGGCTATCATGCACTGATGACGTGACTGCGCATGCACTGATGACGTGGCTGATCGGGCACTGATCACATGGCTCATCATGCACTGATCACGTGTTTATCAGGCAATGATCAGTGACTGACAGGCGCTGATCATGGGACTGTGCACGCACTGATCACGTGGCTATCATGCACTGATCACGTGACTGCGCATGCACTGATGACGTGGCTGTTCGGGCACTGATCACGTGTTTATCAGGCAGTGATCAGTGACTGACAGGCGCTGATCAGGGGACTGTGCACGCACTGATCAGGTGGCTGATCAGGAACTGACCACCTGACCGCGCATGCAGTGATCACGTGGCTGGTCGTTCACTGATCACGTGTTTATCATACGGTGATCACGTGACTGAGAGGCGCTGATCACGTGACTGTGCCGTCAGTGATCACGTGGCTGAGCAGGCACTGATATCGTGACTGAGCATGCACTGATCATGTGCCGGGAGCCGGGGAGGCATTCCACTCTGGACAAAGGTCATGAGGAAGGAGGCTCGGCATACGCAAATGCGGGATCGAGCCTCAGGAGTCCACCCGGATATTCTCGAGCATCTCCCCCAAAAAAACCGGAGTCTGCCTACTGTATTGCTTTGTGCTCTCACCTCTGATTTCACTGGGGGCTGTCCCCCACCACCATCTCGCTCTCTCTGTCAAAGAGTTAACTTACAGCTCCAATTCATAAAGTTCCTTGTCATTCTTCCCTTTAACTTCCAGCTGAGTCTCCATCTGGAGCGCGGAACCCACCACGCTTACTAATTATGCCTGGGCTGCTAAGACCCACTCGAGAAGGTGTCTAGGGTGAGGCACCTTTCGCTATTCGAGAGGGCGCCTGCGGCCTACGTAAGTGGTGCAAACTTCTTGTCTTGAAGTTTGATTGGTCTTCCGCGTAAACCAAGCTACTCAGTCTCTTTTCTCCACCGAATTTTCCTACTGAGCTCTCCTCATACTATTATTCTTGACATCTCTGATTAGCATATAAATAGTCGCCTAGGCCATCTCTCCTTCGAATACCCTGGATCAGTTGGGGCTGGTCCCCGGCAGGTGGCGACCGAACAGGGACCTCAGGAGGCAATACTCAAAGAGCTGAGCAGACACGAACCACGCAATCAGCAGGCAATAAGCATGGAGCTCAGCAGTGACGAATCATGCTGCTCAACTGGCAATAATCAAGCACGTGACCAGGCAGGAATCACGCAGCTCAGCTGGCAATTGTCAAGCAGATGAGCCGACAGGAATCACGCAGCTCAGATGGCAATTGTCATGCAGATGAGCCGGCAGGAATCACGCAGCTCAGCAGGCCCTGATCACGTGACTCTGCAGGCACTGATCACGTGGCTGATCAAGTCCAGATCACGTGACTGAGCATGCACTGATCACGTGGCTATCATGCACTGATGACGTGACTGCGCATGCACTGATGACGTGGCTGATCGGGCACTGATCACATGGCTCATCATGCACTGATCACGTGTTTATCAGGCAATGATCAGTGACTGACAGGCGCTGATCATGGGACTGTGCACGCACTGATCACGTGGCTATCATGCACTGATCACGTGACTGCGCATGCACTGATGACGTGGCTGTTCGGGCACTGATCACGTGTTTATCAGGCAGTGATCAGTGACTGACAGGCGCTGATCAGGGGACTGTGCACGCACTGATCAGGTGGCTGATCAGGAACTGACCACCTGACCGCGCATGCAGTGATCACGTGGCTGGTCGTTCACTGATCACGTGTTTATCATACGGTGATCACGTGACTGAGAGGCGCTGATCACGTGACTGTGCCGTCAGTGATCACGTGGCTGAGCAGGCACTGATATCGTGACTGAGCATGCACTGATCATGTGCCGGGAGCCGGGGAGGCATTCCACTCTGGACAAAGGTCATGAGGAAGGAGGCTCGGCATACGCAAATGCGGGATCGAGCCTCAGGAGTCCACCCGGATATTCTCGAGCATCTCCCCCAAAAAAACCGGAGTCTGCCTACTGTATTGCTTTGTGCTCTCACCTCTGATTTCACTGGGGGCTGTCCCCCACCACCATCTCGCTCTCTCTGTCAAAGAGTTAACTTACAGCTCCAATTCATAAAGTTCCTTGTCATTCTTCCCTTTAACTTCCAGCTGAGTCTCCATCTGGAGCGCGGAACCCACCACGCTTACTAATTATGCCTGGGCTGCTAAGACCCACTCGAGAAGGTGTCTAGGGTGAGGCACCTTTCGCTATTCGAGAGGGCGCCTGCGGCCTACGTAAGTGGTGCAAACTTCTTGTCTTGAAGTTTGATTGGTCTTCCGCGTAAACCAAGCTACTCAGTCTCTTTTCTCCACCGAATTTTCCTACTGAGCTCTCCTCATACTATTATTCTTGACATCTCTGATTAGCATATAAATAGTCGCCTAGGCCATCTCTCCTTCGAATACCCTGGATCAGTTGGGGCTGGTCCCCGGCAGGTGGCGACCGAACAGGGACCTCAGGAGGCAATACTCAAAGAGCTGAGCAGACACGAACCACGCAATCAGCAGGCAATAAGCATGGAGCTCAGCAGTGACGAATCATGCTGCTCAACTGGCAATAATCAAGCACGTGACCAGGCAGGAATCACGCAGCTCAGCTGGCAATTGTCAAGCAGATGAGCCGACAGGAATCACGCAGCTCAGATGGCAATTGTCATGCAGATGAGCCGGCAGGAATCACGCAGCTCAGCAGGCCCTGATCACGTGACTCTGCAGGCACTGATCACGTGGCTGATCAAGTCCAGATCACGTGACTGAGCATGCACTGATCACGTGGCTATCATGCACTGATGACGTGACTGCGCATGCACTGATGACGTGGCTGATCGGGCACTGATCACATGGCTCATCATGCACTGATCACGTGTTTATCAGGCAATGATCAGTGACTGACAGGCGCTGATCATGGGACTGTGCACGCACTGATCACGTGGCTATCATGCACTGATCACGTGACTGCGCATGCACTGATGACGTGGCTGTTCGGGCACTGATCACGTGTTTATCAGGCAGTGATCAGTGACTGACAGGCGCTGATCAGGGGACTGTGCACGCACTGATCAGGTGGCTGATCAGGAACTGACCACCTGACCGCGCATGCAGTGATCACGTGGCTGGTCGTTCACTGATCACGTGTTTATCATACGGTGATCACGTGACTGAGAGGCGCTGATCACGTGACTGTGCCGTCAGTGATCACGTGGCTGAGCAGGCACTGATATCGTGACTGAGCATGCACTGATCATGTGCCGGGAGCCGGGGAGGCATTCCACTCTGGACAAAGGTCATGAGGAAGGAGGCTCGGCATACGCAAATGCGGGATCGAGCCTCAGGAGTCCACCCGGATATTCTCGAGCATCTCCCCCAAAAACCGGAGTCTGCCTACTGTATTGCTTTGTGCTCTCACCTCTGATTTCACTGGGGGCTGTCCCCCACCACCATCTCGCTCTCTCTGTCAAAGAGTTAACTTACAGCTCCAATTCATAAAGTTCCTTGTCATTCTTCCCTTTAACTTCCAGCTGAGTCTCCATCTGGAGCGCGGAACCCACCACGCTTACTAATTATGCCTGGGCTGCTAAGACCCACTCGAGAAGGTGTCTAGGGTGAGGCACCTTTCGCTATTCGAGAGGGCGCCTGCGGCCTACGTAAGTGGTGCAAACTTCTTGTCTTGAAGTTTGATTGGTCTTCCGCGTAAACCAAGCTACTCAGTCTCTTTTCTCCACCGAATTTTCCTACTGAGCTCTCCTCATACTATTATTCTTGACATCTCTGATTAGCATATAAATAGTCGCCTAGGCCATCTCTCCTTCGAATACCCTGGATCAGTTGGGGCTGGTCCCCGGCAGGTGGCGACCGAACAGGGACCTCAGGAGGCAATACTCAAAGAGCTGAGCAGACACGAACCACGCAATCAGCAGGCAATAAGCATGGAGCTCAGCAGTGACGAATCATGCTGCTCAACTGGCAATAATCAAGCACGTGACCAGGCAGGAATCACGCAGCTCAGCTGGCAATTGTCAAGCAGATGAGCCGACAGGAATCACGCAGCTCAGATGGCAATTGTCATGCAGATGAGCCGGCAGGAATCACGCAGCTCAGCAGGCCCTGATCACGTGACTCTGCAGGCACTGATCACGTGGCTGATCAAGTCCAGATCACGTGACTGAGCATGCACTGATCACGTGGCTATCATGCACTGATGACGTGACTGCGCATGCACTGATGACGTGGCTGATCGGGCACTGATCACATGGCTCATCATGCACTGATCACGTGTTTATCAGGCAATGATCAGTGACTGACAGGCGCTGATCATGGGACTGTGCACGCACTGATCACGTGGCTATCATGCACTGATCACGTGACTGCGCATGCACTGATGACGTGGCTGTTCGGGCACTGATCACGTGTTTATCAGGCAGTGATCAGTGACTGACAGGCGCTGATCAGGGGACTGTGCACGCACTGATCAGGTGGCTGATCAGGAACTGACCACCTGACCGCGCATGCAGTGATCACGTGGCTGGTCGTTCACTGATCACGTGTTTATCATACGGTGATCACGTGACTGAGAGGCGCTGATCACGTGACTGTGCCGTCAGTGATCACGTGGCTGAGCAGGCACTGATATCGTGACTGAGCATGCACTGATCATGTGCCGGGAGCCGGGGAGGCATTCCACTCTGGACAAAGGTCATGAGGAAGGAGGCTCGGCATACGCAAATGCGGGATCGAGCCTCAGGAGTCCACCCGGATATTCTCGAGCATCTCCCCCCAAAAAAACCGGAGTCTGCCTACTGTATTGCTTTGTGCTCTCACCTCTGATTTCACTGGGGGCTGTCCCCCACCACCATCTCGCTCTCTCTGTCAAAGAGTTAACTTACAGCTCCAATTCATAAAGTTCCTTGTCATTCTTCCCTTTAACTTCCAGCTGAGTCTCCATCTGGAGCGCGGAACCCACCACGCTTACTAATTATGCCTGGGCTGCTAAGACCCACTCGAGAAGGTGTCTAGGGTGAGGCACCTTTCGCTATTCGAGAGGGCGCCTGCGGCCTACGTAAGTGGTGCAAACTTCTTGTCT
Organism: Bos javanicus; assembly: GCF_032452875.1. Taxonomy (NCBI): domain Eukaryota; kingdom Metazoa; phylum Chordata; class Mammalia; order Artiodactyla; family Bovidae; genus Bos; species Bos javanicus. Next base: position 318,972 of record NW_026893767.1, read on the forward strand.
TGAAGTTTGATTGGTCTTCCGCGTAAACCAAGCTACTCAGTCTCTTTTCTCCACCGAATTTTCCTACTGAGCTCTCCTCATACTATTATTCTTGACATCTCTGATTAGCATATAAATAGTCGCCTAGGCCATCTCTCCTTCGAATACCCTGGATCAGTTGGGGCTGGTCCCCGGCAGGTGGCGACCGAACAGGGACCTCAGGAGGCAATACTCAAAGAGCTGAGCAGACACGAACCACGCAATCAGCAGGCAATAAGCATGGAGCTCAGCAGTGACGAATCATGCTGCTCAACTGGCAATAATCAAGCACGTGACCAGGCAGGAATCACGCAGCTCAGCTGGCAATTGTCAAGCAGATGAGCCGACAGGAATCACGCAGCTCAGATGGCAATTGTCATGCAGATGAGCCGGCAGGAATCACGCAGCTCAGCAGGCCCTGATCACGTGACTCTGCAGGCACTGATCACGTGGCTGATCAAGTCCAGATCACGTGACTGAGCATGCACTGATCACGTGGCTATCATGCACTGATGACGTGACTGCGCATGCACTGATGACGTGGCTGATCGGGCACTGATCACATGGCTCATCATGCACTGATCACGTGTTTATCAGGCAATGATCAGTGACTGACAGGCGCTGATCATGGGACTGTGCACGCACTGATCACGTGGCTATCATGCACTGATCACGTGACTGCGCATGCACTGATGACGTGGCTGTTCGGGCACTGATCACGTGTTTATCAGGCAGTGATCAGTGACTGACAGGCGCTGATCAGGGGACTGTGCACGCACTGATCAGGTGGCTGATCAGGAACTGACCACCTGACCGCGCATGCAGTGATCACGTGGCTGGTCGTTCACTGATCACGTGTTTATCATACGGTGATCACGTGACTGAGAGGCGCTGATCACGTGACTGTGCCGTCAGTGATCACGTGGCTGAGCAGGCACTGATATCGTGACTGAGCATGCACTGATCATGTGCCGGGAGCCGGGGAGGCATTCCACTCTGGACAAAGGTCATGAGGAAGGAGGCTCGGCATACGCAAATGCGGGATCGAGCCTCAGGAGTCCACCCGGATATTCTCGAGCATCTCCCCCCAAAAAACCGGAGTCTGCCTACTGTATTGCTTTGTGCTCTCACCTCTGATTTCACTGGGGGCTGTCCCCCACCACCATCTCGCTCTCTCTGTCAAAGAGTTAACTTACAGCTCCAATTCATAAAGTTCCTTGTCATTCTTCCCTTTAACTTCCAGCTGAGTCTCCATCTGGAGCGCGGAACCCACCACGCTTACTAATTATGCCTGGGCTGCTAAGACCCACTCGAGAAGGTGTCTAGGGTGAGGCACCTTTCGCTATTCGAGAGGGCGCCTGCGGCCTACGTAAGTGGTGCAAACTTCTTGTCTTGAAGTTTGATTGGTCTTCCGCGTAAACCAAGCTACTCAGTCTCTTTTCTCCACCGAATTTTCCTACTGAGCTCTCCTCATACTATTATTCTTGACATCTCTGATTAGCATATAAATAGTCGCCTAGGCCATCTCTCCTTCGAATACCCTGGATCAGTTGGGGCTGGTCCCCGGCAGGTGGCGACCGAACAGGGACCTCAGGAGGCAATACTCAAAGAGCTGAGCAGACACGAACCACGCAATCAGCAGGCAATAAGCATGGAGCTCAGCAGTGACGAATCATGCTGCTCAACTGGCAATAATCAAGCACGTGACCAGGCAGGAATCACGCAGCTCAGCTGGCAATTGTCAAGCAGATGAGCCGACAGGAATCACGCAGCTCAGATGGCAATTGTCATGCAGATGAGCCGGCAGGAATCACGCAGCTCAGCAGGCCCTGATCACGTGACTCTGCAGGCACTGATCACGTGGCTGATCAAGTCCAGATCACGTGACTGACATGACTGCATGCACTGATCACGTGGCTATCATGCACTGATCACGATCGCATGCACTGATGACATGTGTGCACGCACTGATCACGGCACTGATCACGTGATCATGCACTGATGACGTGACTGATCACGTGTGATCAGTGACTGACAGGCGCTGATCAGGGGACTGTGCACGCACTGATCAGGTGGCTGATCAGGAACTGACCACCTGACCGCGCATGCAGTGATCACGTGGCTGGTCGTTCACTGATCACGTGTTTATCATACGGTGATCACGTGACTGAGAGGCGCTGATCACGTGACTGTGCCGTCAGTGATCACGTGGCTGAGCAGGCACTGATATCGTGACTGAGCATGCACTGATCATGTGCCGGGAGCCGGGGAGGCATTCCACTCTGGACAAAGGTCATGAGGAAGGAGGCTCGGCATACGCAAATGCGGGATCGAGCCTCAGGAGTCCACCCGGATATTCTCGAGCATCTCCCCCCAAAAAACCGGAGTCTGCCTACTGTATTGCTTTGTGCTCTCACCTCTGATTTCACTGGGGGCTGTCCCCCACCACCATCTCGCTCTCTCTGTCAAAGAGTTAACTTACAGCTCCAATTCATAAAGTTCCTTGTCATTCTTCCCTTTAACTTCCAGCTGAGTCTCCATCTGGAGCGCGGAACCCACCACGCTTACTAATTATGCCTGGGCTGCTAAGACCCACTCGAGAAGGTGTCTAGGGTGAGGCACCTTTCGCTATTCGAGAGGGCGCCTGCGGCCTACGTAAGTGGTGCAAACTTCTTGTCTTGAAGTTTGATTGGTCTTCCGCGTAAACCAAGCTACTCAGTCTCTTTTCTCCACCGAATTTTCCTACTGAGCTCTCCTCATACTATTATTCTTGACATCTCTGATTAGCATATAAATAGTCGCCTAGGCCATCTCTCCTTCGAATACCCTGGATCAGTTGGGGCTGGTCCCCGGCAGGTGGCGACCGAACAGGGACCTCAGGAGGCAATACTCAAAGAGCTGAGCAGACACGAACCACGCAATCAGCAGGCAATAAGCATGGAGCTCAGCAGTGACGAATCATGCTGCTCAACTGGCAATAATCAAGCACGTGACCAGGCAGGAATCACGCAGCTCAGCTGGCAATTGTCAAGCAGATGAGCCGACAGGAATCACGCAGCTCAGATGGCAATTGTCATGCAGATGAGCCGGCAGGAATCACGCAGCTCAGCAGGCCCTGATCACGTGACTCTGCAGGCACTGATCACGTGGCTGATCAAGTCCAGATCACGTGACTGAGCATGCACTGATCACGTGGCTATCATGCACTGATGACGTGACTGCGCATGCACTGATGACGTGGCTGATCGGGCACTGATCACATGGCTCATCATGCACTGATCACGTGTTTATCAGGCAATGATCAGTGACTGACAGGCGCTGATCATGGGACTGTGCACGCACTGATCACGTGGCTATCATGCACTGATCACGTGACTGCGCATGCACTGATGACGTGGCTGTTCGGGCACTGATCACGTGTTTATCAGGCAGTGATCAGTGACTGACAGGCGCTGATCAGGGGACTGTGCACGCACTGATCAGGTGGCTGATCAGGAACTGACCACCTGACCGCGCATGCAGTGATCACGTGGCTGGTCGTTCACTGATCACGTGTTTATCATACGGTGATCACGTGACTGAGAGGCGCTGATCACGTGACTGTGCCGTCAGTGATCACGTGGCTGAGCAGGCACTGATATCGTGACTGAGCATGCACTGATCATGTGCCGGGAGCCGGGGAGGCATTCCACTCTGGACAAAGGTCATGAGGAAGGAGGCTCGGCATACGCAAATGCGGGATCGAGCCTCAGGAGTCCACCCGGATATTCTCGAGCATCTCCCCCCAAAAAAACCGGAGTCTGCCTACTGTATTGCTTTGTGCTCTCACCTCTGATTTCACTGGGGGCTGTCCCCCACCACCATCTCGCTCTCTCTGTCAAAGAGTTAACTTACAGCTCCAATTCATAAAGTTCCTTGTCATTCTTCCCTTTAACTTCCAGCTGAGTCTCCATCTGGAGCGCGGAACCCACCACGCTTACTAATTATGCCTGGGCTGCTAAGACCCACTCGAGAAGGTGTCTAGGGTGAGGCACCTTTCGCTATTCGAGAGGGCGCCTGCGGCCTACGTAAGTGGTGCAAACTTCTTGTCTTGAAGTTTGATTGGTCTTCCGCGTAAACCAAGCTACTCAGTCTCTTTTCTCCACCGAATTTTCCTACTGAGCTCTCCTCATACTATTATTCTTGACATCTCTGATTAGCATATAAATAGTCGCCTAGGCCATCTCTCCTTCGAATACCCTGGATCAGTTGGGGCTGGTCCCCGGCAGGTGGCGACCGAACAGGGACCTCAGGAGGCAATACTCAAAGAGCTGAGCAGACACGAACCACGCAATCAGCAGGCAATAAGCATGGAGCTCAGCAGTGACGAATCATGCTGCTCAACTGGCAATAATCAAGCACGTGACCAGGCAGGAATCACGCAGCTCAGCTGGCAATTGTCAAGCAGATGAGCCGACAGGAATCACGCAGCTCAGATGGCAATTGTCATGCAGATGAGCCGGCAGGAATCACGCAGCTCAGCAGGCCCTGATCACGTGACTCTGCAGGCACTGATCACGTGGCTGATCAAGTCCAGATCACGTGACTGAGCATGCACTGATCACGTGGCTATCATGCACTGATGACGTGACTGCGCATGCACTGATGACGTGGCTGATCGGGCACTGATCACATGGCTCATCATGCACTGATCACGTGTTTATCAGGCAATGATCAGTGACTGACAGGCGCTGATCATGGGACTGTGCACGCACTGATCACGTGGCTATCATGCACTGATCACGTGACTGCGCATGCACTGATGACGTGGCTGTTCGGGCACTGATCACGTGTTTATCAGGCAGTGATCAGTGACTGACAGGCGCTGATCAGGGGACTGTGCACGCACTGATCAGGTGGCTGATCAGGAACTGACCACCTGACCGCGCATGCAGTGATCACGTGGCTGGTCGTTCACTGATCACGTGTTTATCATACGGTGATCACGTGACTGAGAGGCGCTGATCACGTGACTGTGCCGTCAGTGATCACGTGGCTGAGCAGGCACTGATATCGTGACTGAGCATGCACTGATCATGTGCCGGGAGCCGGGGAGGCATTCCACTCTGGACAAAGGTCATGAGGAAGGAGGCTCGGCATACGCAAATGCGGGATCGAGCCTCAGGAGTCCACCCGGATATTCTCGAGCATCTCCCCCCAAAAAACCGGAGTCTGCCTACTGTATTGCTTTGTGCTCTCACCTCTGATTTCACTGGGGGCTGTCCCCCACCACCATCTCGCTCTCTCTGTCAAAGAGTTAACTTACAGCTCCAATTCATAAAGTTCCTTGTCATTCTTCCCTTTAACTTCCAGCTGAGTCTCCATCTGGAGCGCGGAACCCACCACGCTTACTAATTATGCCTGGGCTGCTAAGACCCACTCGAGAAGGTGTCTAGGGTGAGGCACCTTTCGCTATTCGAGAGGGCGCCTGCGGCCTACGTAAGTGGTGCAAACTTCTTGTCTTGAAGTTTGATTGGTCTTCCGCGTAAACCAAGCTACTCAGTCTCTTTTCTCCACCGAATTTTCCTACTGAGCTCTCCTCATACTATTATTCTTGACATCTCTGATTAGCATATAAATAGTCGCCTAGGCCATCTCTCCTTCGAATACCCTGGATCAGTTGGGGCTGGTCCCCGGCAGGTGGCGACCGAACAGGGACCTCAGGAGGCAATACTCAAAGAGCTGAGCAGACACGAACCACGCAATCAGCAGGCAATAAGCATGGAGCTCAGCAGTGACGAATCATGCTGCTCAACTGGCAATAATCAAGCACGTGACCAGGCAGGAATCACGCAGCTCAGCTGGCAATTGTCAAGCAGATGAGCCGACAGGAATCACGCAGCTCAGATGGCAATTGTCATGCAGATGAGCCGGCAGGAATCACGCAGCTCAGCAGGCCCTGATCACGTGACTCTGCAGGCACTGATCACGTGGCTGATCAAGTCCAGATCACGTGACTGAGCATGCACTGATCACGTGGCTATCATGCACTGATGACGTGACTGCGCATGCACTGATGACGTGGCTGATCGGGCACTGATCACATGGCTCATCATGCACTGATCACGTGTTTATCAGGCAATGATCAGTGACTGACAGGCGCTGATCATGGGACTGTGCACGCACTGATCACGTGGCTATCATGCACTGATCACGTGACTGCGCATGCACTGATGACGTGGCTGTTCGGGCACTGATCACGTGTTTATCAGGCAGTGATCAGTGACTGACAGGCGCTGATCAGGGGACTGTGCACGCACTGATCAGGTGGCTGATCAGGAACTGACCACCTGACCGCGCATGCAGTGATCACGTGGCTGGTCGTTCACTGATCACGTGTTTATCATACGGTGATCACGTGACTGAGAGGCGCTGATCACGTGACTGTGCCGTCAGTGATCACGTGGCTGAGCAGGCACTGATATCGTGACTGAGCATGCACTGATCATGTGCCGGGAGCCGGGGAGGCATTCCACTCTGGACAAAGGTCATGAGGAAGGAGGCTCGGCATACGCAAATGCGGGATCGAGCCTCAGGAGTCCACCCGGATATTCTCGAGCATCTCCCCCAAAAAAACCGGAGTCTGCCTACTGTATTGCTTTGTGCTCTCACCTCTGATTTCACTGGGGGCTGTCCCCCACCACCATCTCGCTCTCTCTGTCAAAGAGTTAACTTACAGCTCCAATTCATAAAGTTCCTTGTCATTCTTCCCTTTAACTTCCAGCTGAGTCTCCATCTGGAGCGCGGAACCCACCACGCTTACTAATTATGCCTGGGCTGCTAAGACCCACTCGAGAAGGTGTCTAGGGTGAGGCACCTTTCGCTATTCGAGAGGGCGCCTGCGGCCTACGTAAGTGGTGCAAACTTCTTGTCTTGAAGTTTGATTGGTCTTCCGCGTAAACCAAGCTACTCAGTCTCTTTTCTCCACCGAATTTTCCTACTGAGCTCTCCTCATACTATTATTCTTGACATCTCTGATTAGCATATAAATAGTCGCCTAGGCCATCTCTCCTTCGAATACCCTGGATCAGTTGGGGCTGGTCCCCGGCAGGTGGCGACCGAACAGGGACCTCAGGAGGCAATACTCAAAGAGCTGAGCAGACACGAACCACGCAATCAGCAGGCAATAAGCATGGAGCTCAGCAGTGACGAATCATGCTGCTCAACTGGCAATAATCAAGCACGTGACCAGGCAGGAATCACGCAGCTCAGCTGGCAATTGTCAAGCAGATGAGCCGACAGGAATCACGCAGCTCAGATGGCAATTGTCATGCAGATGAGCCGGCAGGAATCACGCAGCTCAGCAGGCCCTGATCACGTGACTCTGCAGGCACTGATCACGTGGCTGATCAAGTCCAGATCACGTGACTGAGCATGCACTGATCACGTGGCTATCATGCACTGATGACGTGACTGCGCATGCACTGATGACGTGGCTGATCGGGCACTGATCACATGGCTCATCATGCACTGATCACGTGTTTATCAGGCAATGATCAGTGACTGACAGGCGCTGATCATGGGACTGTGCACGCACTGATCACGTGGCTATCATGCACTGATCACGTGACTGCGCATGCACTGATGACGTGGCTGTTCGGGCACTGATCACGTGTTTATCAGGCAGTGATCAGTGACTGACAGGCGCTGATCAGGGGACTGTGCACGCACTGATCAGGTGGCTGATCAGGAACTGACCACCTGACCGCGCATGCAGTGATCACGTGGCTGGTCGTTCACTGATCACGTGTTTATCATACGGTGATCACGTGACTGAGAGGCGCTGATCACGTGACTGTGCCGTCAGTGATCACGTGGCTGAGCAGGCACTGATATCGTGACTGAGCATGCACTGATCATGTGCCGGGAGCCGGGGAGGCATTCCACTCTGGACAAAGGTCATGAGGAAGGAGGCTCGGCATACGCAAATGCGGGATCGAGCCTCAGGAGTCCACCCGGATATTCTCGAGCATCTCCCCCAAAAAAACCGGAGTCTGCCTACTGTATTGCTTTGTGCTCTCACCTCTGATTTCACTGGGGGCTGTCCCCCACCACCATCTCGCTCTCTCTGTCAAAGAGTTAACTTACAGCTCCAATTCATAAAGTTCCTTGTCATTCTTCCCTTTAACTTCCAGCTGAGTCTCCATCTGGAGCGCGGAACCCACCACGCTTACTAATTATGCCTGGGCTGCTAAGACCCACTCGAGAAGGTGTCTAGGGTGAGGCACCTTTCGCTATTCGAGAGGGCGCCTGCGGCCTACGTAAGTGGTGCAAACTTCTTGTCTTGAAGTTTGATTGGTCTTCCGCGTAAACCAAGCTACTCAGTCTCTTTTCTCCACCGAATTTTCCTACTGAGCTCTCCTCATACTATTATTCTTGACATCTCTGATTAGCATATAAATAGTCGCCTAGGCCATCTCTCCTTCGAATACCCTGGATCAGTTGGGGCTGGTCCCCGGCAGGTGGCGACCGAACAGGGACCTCAGGAGGCAATACTCAAAGAGCTGAGCAGACACGAACCACGCAATCAGCAGGCAATAAGCATGGAGCTCAGCAGTGACGAATCATGCTGCTCAACTGGCAATAATCAAGCACGTGACCAGGCAGGAATCACGCAGCTCAGCTGGCAATTGTCAAGCAGATGAGCCGACAGGAATCACGCAGCTCAGATGGCAATTGTCATGCAGATGAGCCGGCAGGAATCACGCAGCTCAGCAGGCCCTGATCACGTGACTCTGCAGGCACTGATCACGTGGCTGATCAAGTCCAGATCACGTGACTGAGCATGCACTGATCACGTGGCTATCATGCACTGATGACGTGACTGCGCATGCACTGATGACGTGGCTGATCGGGCACTGATCACATGGCTCATCATGCACTGATCACGTGTTTATCAGGCAATGATCAGTGACTGACAGGCGCTGATCATGGGACTGTGCACGCACTGATCACGTGGCTATCATGCACTGATCACGTGACTGCGCATGCACTGATGACGTGGCTGTTCGGGCACTGATCACGTGTTTATCAGGCAGTGATCAGTGACTGACAGGCGCTGATCAGGGGACTGTGCACGCACTGATCAGGTGGCTGATCAGGAACTGACCACCTGACCGCGCATGCAGTGATCACGTGGCTGGTCGTTCACTGATCACGTGTTTATCATACGGTGATCACGTGACTGAGAGGCGCTGATCACGTGACTGTGCCGTCAGTGATCACGTGGCTGAGCAGGCACTGATATCGTGACTGAGCATGCACTGATCATGTGCCGGGAGCCGGGGAGGCATTCCACTCTGGACAAAGGTCATGAGGAAGGAGGCTCGGCATACGCAAATGCGGGATCGAGCCTCAGGAGTCCACCCGGATATTCTCGAGCATCTCCCCCCAAAAAAACCGGAGTCTGCCTACTGTATTGCTTTGTGCTCTCACCTCTGATTTCACTGGGGGCTGTCCCCCACCACCATCTCGCTCTCTCTGTCAAAGAGTTAACTTACAGCTCCAATTCATAAAGTTCCTTGTCATTCTTCCCTTTAACTTCCAGCTGAGTCTCCATCTGGAGCGCGGAACCCACCACGCTTACTAATTATGCCTGGGCTGCTAAGACCCACTCGAGAAGGTGTCTAGGGTGAGGCACCTTTCGCTATTCGAGAGGGCGCCTGCGGCCTACGTAAGTGGTGCAAACTTCTTGTCTTGAAGTTTGATTGGTCTTCCGCGTAAACCAAGCTACTCAGTCTCTTTTCTCCACCGAATTTTCCTACTGAGCTCTCCTCATACTATTATTCTTGACATCTCTGATTAGCATATAAATAGTCGCCTAGGCCATCTCTCCTTCGAATACCCTGGATCAGTTGGGGCTGGTCCCCGGCAGGTGGCGACCGAACAGGGACCTCAGGAGGCAATACTCAAAGAGCTGAGCAGACACGAACCACGCAATCAGCAGGCAATAAGCATGGAGCTCAGCAGTGACGAATCATGCTGCTCAACTGGCAATAATCAAGCACGTGACCAGGCAGGAATCACGCAGCTCAGCTGGCAATTGTCAAGCAGATGAGCCGACAGGAATCACGCAGCTCAGATGGCAATTGTCATGCAGATGAGCCGGCAGGAATCACGCAGCTCAGCAGGCCCTGATCACGTGACTCTGCAGGCACTGATCACGTGGCTGATCAAGTCCAGATCACGTGACTGAGCATGCACTGATCACGTGGCTATCATGCACTGATGACGTGACTGCGCATGCACTGATGACGTGGCTGATCGGGCACTGATCACATGGCTCATCATGCACTGATCACGTGTTTATCAGGCAATGATCAGTGACTGACAGGCGCTGATCATGGGACTGTGCACGCACTGATCACGTGGCTATCATGCACTGATCACGTGACTGCGCATGCACTGATGACGTGGCTGTTCGGGCACTGATCACGTGTTTATCAGGCAGTGATCAGTGACTGACAGGCGCTGATCAGGGGACTGTGCACGCACTGATCAGGTGGCTGATCAGGAACTGACCACCTGACCGCGCATGCAGTGATCACGTGGCTGGTCGTTCACTGATCACGTGTTTATCATACGGTGATCACGTGACTGAGAGGCGCTGATCACGTGACTGTGCCGTCAGTGATCACGTGGCTGAGCAGGCACTGATATCGTGACTGAGCATGCACTGATCATGTGCCGGGAGCCGGGGAGGCATTCCACTCTGGACAAAGGTCATGAGGAAGGAGGCTCGGCATACGCAAATGCGGGATCGAGCCTCAGGAGTCCACCCGGATATTCTCGAGCATCTCCCCCCAAAAAAACCGGAGTCTGCCTACTGTATTGCTTTGTGCTCTCACCTCTGATTTCACTGGGGGCTGTCCCCCACCACCATCTCGCTCTCTCTGTCAAAGAGTTAACTTACAGCTCCAATTCATAAAGTTCCTTGTCATTCTTCCCTTTAACTTCCAGCTGAGTCTCCATCTGGAGCGCGGAACCCACCACGCTTACTAATTATGCCTGGGCTGCTAAGACCCACTCGAGAAGGTGTCTAGGGTGAGGCACCTTTCGCTATTCGAGAGGGCGCCTGCGGCCTACGTAAGTGGTGCAAACTTCTTGTCTTGAAGTTTGATTGGTCTTCCGCGTAAACCAAGCTACTCAGTCTCTTTTCTCCACCGAATTTTCCTACTGAGCTCTCCTCATACTATTATTCTTGACATCTCTGATTAGCATATAAATAGTCGCCTAGGCCATCTCTCCTTCGAATACCCTGGATCAGTTGGGGCTGGTCCCCGGCAGGTGGCGACCGAACAGGGACCTCAGGAGGCAATACTCAAAGAGCTGAGCAGACACGAACCACGCAATCAGCAGGCAATAAGCATGGAGCTCAGCAGTGACGAATCATGCTGCTCAACTGGCAATAATCAAGCACGTGACCAGGCAGGAATCACGCAGCTCAGCTGGCAATTGTCAAGCAGATGAGCCGACAGGAATCACGCAGCTCAGCTGGCAATTGTCATGCAGATGAGCCGGCAGGAATCACGCAGCTCAGCAGGCCCTGATCACGTGACTCTGCAGGCACTGATCACGTGGCTGATCAAGTCCAGATCACGTGACTGAGCATGCACTGATCACGTGGCTATCATGCACTGATGACGTGACTGCGCATGCACTGATGACGTGGCTGATCGGGCACTGATCACATGGCTCATCATGCACTGATCACGTGTTTATCAGGCAATGATCAGTGACTGACAGGCGCTGATCATGGGACTGTGCACGCACTGATCACGTGGCTATCATGCACTGATCACGTGACTGCGCATGCACTGATGACGTGGCTGTTCGGGCACTGATCACGTGTTTATCAGGCAGTGATCAGTGACTGACAGGCGCTGATCAGGGGACTGTGCACGCACTGATCAGGTGGCTGATCAGGAACTGACCACCTGACCGCGCATGCAGTGATCACGTGGCTGGTCGTTCACTGATCACGTGTTTATCATACGGTGATCACGTGACTGAGAGGCGCTGATCACGTGACTGTGCCGTCAGTGATCACGTGGCTGAGCAGGCACTGATATCGTGACTGAGCATGCACTGATCATGTGCCGGGAGCCGGGGAGGCATTCCACTCTGGACAAAGGTCATGAGGAAGGAGGCTCGGCATACGCAAATGCGGGATCGAGCCTCAGGAGTCCACCCGGATATTCTCGAGCATCTCCCCCCAAAAAAACCGGAGTCTGCCTACTGTATTGCTTTGTGCTCTCACCTCTGATTTCACTGGGGGCTGTCCCCCACCACCATCTCGCTCTCTCTGTCAAAGAGTTAACTTACAGCTCCAATTCATAAAGTTCCTTGTCATTCTTCCCTTTAACTTCCAGCTGAGTCTCCATCTGGAGCGCGGAACCCACCACGCTTACTAATTATGCCTGGGCTGCTAAGACCCACTCGAGAAGGTGTCTAGGGTGAGGCACCTTTCGCTATTCGAGAGGGCGCCTGCGGCCTACGTAAGTGGTGCAAACTTCTTGTCTTGAAGTTTGATTGGTCTTCCGCGTAAACCAAGCTACTCAGTCTCTTTTCTCCACCGAATTTTCCTACTGAGCTCTCCTCATACTATTATTCTTGACATCTCTGATTAGCATATAAATAGTCGCCTAGGCCATCTCTCCTTCGAATACCCTGGATCAGTTGGGGCTGGTCCCCGGCAGGTGGCGACCGAACAGGGACCTCAGGAGGCAATACTCAAAGAGCTGAGCAGACACGAACCACGCAATCAGCAGGCAATAAGCATGGAGCTCAGCAGTGACGAATCATGCTGCTCAACTGGCAATAATCAAGCACGTGACCAGGCAGGAATCACGCAGCTCAGCTGGCAATTGTCAAGCAGATGAGCCGACAGGAATCACGCAGCTCAGATGGCAATTGTCATGCAGATGAGCCGGCAGGAATCACGCAGCTCAGCAGGCCCTGATCACGTGACTCTGCAGGCACTGATCACGTGGCTGATCAAGTCCAGATCACGTGACTGAGCATGCACTGATCACGTGGCTATCATGCACTGATGACGTGACTGCGCATGCACTGATGACGTGGCTGATCGGGCACTGATCACATGGCTCATCATGCACTGATCACGTGTTTATCAGGCAATGATCAGTGACTGACAGGCGCTGATCATGGGACTGTGCACGCACTGATCACGTGGCTATCATGCACTGATCACGTGACTGCGCATGCACTGATGACGTGGCTGTTCGGGCACTGATCACGTGTTTATCAGGCAGTGATCAGTGACTGACAGGCGCTGATCAGGGGACTGTGCACGCACTGATCAGGTGGCTGATCAGGAACTGACCACCTGACCGCGCATGCAGTGATCACGTGGCTGGTCGTTCACTGATCACGTGTTTATCATACGGTGATCACGTGACTGAGAGGCGCTGATCACGTGACTGTGCCGTCAGTGATCACGTGGCTGAGCAGGCACTGATATCGTGACTGAGCATGCACTGATCATGTGCCGGGAGCCGGGGAGGCATTCCACTCTGGACAAAGGTCATGAGGAAGGAGGCTCGGCATACGCAAATGCGGGATCGAGCCTCAGGAGTCCACCCGGATATTCTCGAGCATCTCCCCCAAAAAAACCGGAGTCTGCCTACTGTATTGCTTTGTGCTCTCACCTCTGATTTCACTGGGGGCTGTCCCCCACCACCATCTCGCTCTCTCTGTCAAAGAGTTAACTTACAGCTCCAATTCATAAAGTTCCTTGTCATTCTTCCCTTTAACTTCCAGCTGAGTCTCCATCTGGAGCGCGGAACCCACCACGCTTACTAATTATGCCTGGGCTGCTAAGACCCACTCGAGAAGGTGTCTAGGGTGAGGCACCTTTCGCTATTCGAGAGGGCGCCTGCGGCCTACGTAAGTGGTGCAAACTTCTTGTCTTGAAGTTTGATTGGTCTTCCGCGTAAACCAAGCTACTCAGTCTCTTTTCTCCACCGAATTTTCCTACTGAGCTCTCCTCATACTATTATTCTTGACATCTCTGATTAGCATATAAATAGTCGCCTAGGCCATCTCTCCTTCGAATACCCTGGATCAGTTGGGGCTGGTCCCCGGCAGGTGGCGACCGAACAGGGACCTCAGGAGGCAATACTCAAAGAGCTGAGCAGACACGAACCACGCAATCAGCAGGCAATAAGCATGGAGCTCAGCAGTGACGAATCATGCTGCTCAACTGGCAATAATCAAGCACGTGACCAGGCAGGAATCACGCAGCTCAGCTGGCAATTGTCAAGCAGATGAGCCGACAGGAATCACGCAGCTCAGATGGCAATTGTCATGCAGATGAGCCGGCAGGAATCACGCAGCTCAGCAGGCCCTGATCACGTGACTCTGCAGGCACTGATCACGTGGCTGATCAAGTCCAGATCACGTGACTGAGCATGCACTGATCACGTGGCTATCATGCACTGATGACGTGACTGCGCATGCACTGATGACGTGGCTGATCGGGCACTGATCACATGGCTCATCATGCACTGATCACGTGTTTATCAGGCAATGATCAGTGACTGACAGGCGCTGATCATGGGACTGTGCACGCACTGATCACGTGGCTATCATGCACTGATCACGTGACTGCGCATGCACTGATGACGTGGCTGTTCGGGCACTGATCACGTGTTTATCAGGCAGTGATCAGTGACTGACAGGCGCTGATCAGGGGACTGTGCACGCACTGATCAGGTGGCTGATCAGGAACTGACCACCTGACCGCGCATGCAGTGATCACGTGGCTGGTCGTTCACTGATCACGTGTTTATCATACGGTGATCACGTGACTGAGAGGCGCTGATCACGTGACTGTGCCGTCAGTGATCACGTGGCTGAGCAGGCACTGATATCGTGACTGAGCATGCACTGATCATGTGCCGGGAGCCGGGGAGGCATTCCACTCTGGACAAAGGTCATGAGGAAGGAGGCTCGGCATACGCAAATGCGGGATCGAGCCTCAGGAGTCCACCCGGATATTCTCGAGCATCTCCCCCCAAAAAAACCGGAGTCTGCCTACTGTATTGCTTTGTGCTCTCACCTCTGATTTCACTGGGGGCTGTCCCCCACCACCATCTCGCTCTCTCTGTCAAAGAGTTAACTTACAGCTCCAATTCATAAAGTTCCTTGTCATTCTTCCCTTTAACTTCCAGCTGAGTCTCCATCTGGAGCGCGGAACCCACCACGCTTACTAATTATGCCTGGGCTGCTAAGACCCACTCGAGAAGGTGTCTAGGGTGAGGCACCTTTCGCTATTCGAGAGGGCGCCTGCGGCCTACGTAAGTGGTGCAAACTTCTTGTCTTGAAGTTTGATTGGTCTTCCGCGTAAACCAAGCTACTCAGTCTCTTTTCTCCACCGAATTTTCCTACTGAGCTCTCCTCATACTATTATTCTTGACATCTCTGATTAGCATATAAATAGTCGCCTAGGCCATCTCTCCTTCGAATACCCTGGATCAGTTGGGGCTGGTCCCCGGCAGGTGGCGACCGAACAGGGACCTCAGGAGGCAATACTCAAAGAGCTGAGCAGACACGAACCACGCAATCAGCAGGCAATAAGCATGGAGCTCAGCAGTGACGAATCATGCTGCTCAACTGGCAATAATCAAGCACGTGACCAGGCAGGAATCACGCAGCTCAGCTGGCAATTGTCAAGCAGATGAGCCGACAGGAATCACGCAGCTCAGATGGCAATTGTCATGCAGATGAGCCGGCAGGAATCACGCAGCTCAGCAGGCCCTGATCACGTGACTCTGCAGGCACTGATCACGTGGCTGATCAAGTCCAGATCACGTGACTGAGCATGCACTGATCACGTGGCTATCATGCACTGATGACGTGACTGCGCATGCACTGATGACGTGGCTGATCGGGCACTGATCACATGGCTCATCATGCACTGATCACGTGTTTATCAGGCAATGATCAGTGACTGACAGGCGCTGATCATGGGACTGTGCACGCACTGATCACGTGGCTATCATGCACTGATCACGTGACTGCGCATGCACTGATGACGTGGCTGTTCGGGCACTGATCACGTGTTTATCAGGCAGTGATCAGTGACTGACAGGCGCTGATCAGGGGACTGTGCACGCACTGATCAGGTGGCTGATCAGGAACTGACCACCTGACCGCGCATGCAGTGATCACGTGGCTGGTCGTTCACTGATCACGTGTTTATCATACGGTGATCACGTGACTGAGAGGCGCTGATCACGTGACTGTGCCGTCAGTGATCACGTGGCTGAGCAGGCACTGATATCGTGACTGAGCATGCACTGATCATGTGCCGGGAGCCGGGGAGGCATTCCACTCTGGACAAAGGTCATGAGGAAGGAGGCTCGGCATACGCAAATGCGGGATCGAGCCTCAGGAGTCCACCCGGATATTCTCGAGCATCTCCCCCCAAAAAAACCGGAGTCTGCCTACTGTATTGCTTTGTGCTCTCACCTCTGATTTCACTGGGGGCTGTCCCCCACCACCATCTCGCTCTCTCTGTCAAAGAGTTAACTTACAGCTCCAATTCATAAAGTTCCTTGTCATTCTTCCCTTTAACTTCCAGCTGAGTCTCCATCTGGAGCGCGGAACCCACCACGCTTACTAATTATGCCTGGGCTGCTAAGACCCACTCGAGAAGGTGTCTAGGGTGAGGCACCTTTCGCTATTCGAGAGGGCGCCTGCGGCCTACGTAAGTGGTGCAAACTTCTTGTCTTGAAGTTTGATTGGTCTTCCGCGTAAACCAAGCTACTCAGTCTCTTTTCTCCACCGAATTTTCCTACTGAGCTCTCCTCATACTATTATTCTTGACATCTCTGATTAGCATATAAATAGTCGCCTAGGCCATCTCTCCTTCGAATACCCTGGATCAGTTGGGGCTGGTCCCCGGCAGGTGGCGACCGAACAGGGACCTCAGGAGGCAATACTCAAAGAGCTGAGCAGACACGAACCACGCAATCAGCAGGCAATAAGCATGGAGCTCAGCAGTGACGAATCATGCTGCTCAACTGGCAATAATCAAGCACGTGACCAGGCAGGAATCACGCAGCTCAGCTGGCAATTGTCAAGCAGATGAGCCGACAGGAATCACGCAGCTCAGATGGCAATTGTCATGCAGATGAGCCGGCAGGAATCACGCAGCTCAGCAGGCCCTGATCACGTGACTCTGCAGGCACTGATCACGTGGCTGATCAAGTCCAGATCACGTGACTGAGCATGCACTGATCACGTGGCTATCATGCACTGATGACGTGACTGCGCATGCACTGATGACGTGGCTGATCGGGCACTGATCACATGGCTCATCATGCACTGATCACGTGTTTATCAGGCAATGATCAGTGACTGACAGGCGCTGATCATGGGACTGTGCACGCACTGATCACGTGGCTATCATGCACTGATCACGTGACTGCGCATGCACTGATGACGTGGCTGTTCGGGCACTGATCACGTGTTTATCAGGCAGTGATCAGTGACTGACAGGCGCTGATCAGGGGACTGTGCACGCACTGATCAGGTGGCTGATCAGGAACTGACCACCTGACCGCGCATGCAGTGATCACGTGGCTGGTCGTTCACTGATCACGTGTTTATCATACGGTGATCACGTGACTGAGAGGCGCTGATCACGTGACTGTGCCGTCAGTGATCACGTGGCTGAGCAGGCACTGATATCGTGACTGAGCATGCACTGATCATGTGCCGGGAGCCGGGGAGGCATTCCACTCTGGACAAAGGTCATGAGGAAGGAGGCTCGGCATACGCAAATGCGGGATCGAGCCTCAGGAGTCCACCCGGATATTCTCGAGCATCTCCCCCCAAAAAAACCGGAGTCTGCCTACTGTATTGCTTTGTGCTCTCACCTCTGATTTCACTGGGGGCTGTCCCCCACCACCATCTCGCTCTCTCTGTCAAAGAGTTAACTTACAGCTCCAATTCATAAAGTTCCTTGTCATTCTTCCCTTTAACTTCCAGCTGAGTCTCCATCTGGAGCGCGGAACCCACCACGCTTACTAATTATGCCTGGGCTGCTAAGACCCACTCGAGAAGGTGTCTAGGGTGAGGCACCTTTCGCTATTCGAGAGGGCGCCTGCGGCCTACGTAAGTGGTGCAAACTTCTTGTCTTGAAGTTTGATTGGTCTTCCGCGTAAACCAAGCTACTCAGTCTCTTTTCTCCACCGAATTTTCCTACTGAGCTCTCCTCATACTATTATTCTTGACATCTCTGATTAGCATATAAATAGTCGCCTAGGCCATCTCTCCTTCGAATACCCTGGATCAGTTGGGGCTGGTCCCCGGCAGGTGGCGACCGAACAGGGACCTCAGGAGGCAATACTCAAAGAGCTGAGCAGACACGAACCACGCAATCAGCAGGCAATAAGCATGGAGCTCAGCAGTGACGAATCATGCTGCTCAACTGGCAATAATCAAGCACGTGACCAGGCAGGAATCACGCAGCTCAGCTGGCAATTGTCAAGCAGATGAGCCGACAGGAATCACGCAGCTCAGATGGCAATTGTCATGCAGATGAGCCGGCAGGAATCACGCAGCTCAGCAGGCCCTGATCACGTGACTCTGCAGGCACTGATCACGTGGCTGATCAAGTCCAGATCACGTGACTGAGCATGCACTGATCACGTGGCTATCATGCACTGATGACGTGACTGCGCATGCACTGATGACGTGGCTGATCGGGCACTGATCACATGGCTCATCATGCACTGATCACGTGTTTATCAGGCAATGATCAGTGACTGACAGGCGCTGATCATGGGACTGTGCACGCACTGATCACGTGGCTATCATGCACTGATCACGTGACTGCGCATGCACTGATGACGTGGCTGTTCGGGCACTGATCACGTGTTTATCAGGCAGTGATCAGTGACTGACAGGCGCTGATCAGGGGACTGTGCACGCACTGATCAGGTGGCTGATCAGGAACTGACCACCTGACCGCGCATGCAGTGATCACGTGGCTGGTCGTTCACTGATCACGTGTTTATCATACGGTGATCACGTGACTGAGAGGCGCTGATCACGTGACTGTGCCGTCAGTGATCACGTGGCTGAGCAGGCACTGATATCGTGACTGAGCATGCACTGATCATGTGCCGGGAGCCGGGGAGGCATTCCACTCTGGACAAAGGTCATGAGGAAGGAGGCTCGGCATACGCAAATGCGGGATCGAGCCTCAGGAGTCCACCCGGATATTCTCGAGCATCTCCCCCCAAAAAAACCGGAGTCTGCCTACTGTATTGCTTTGTGCTCTCACCTCTGATTTCACTGGGGGCTGTCCCCCACCACCATCTCGCTCTCTCTGTCAAAGAGTTAACTTACAGCTCCAATTCATAAAGTTCCTTGTCATTCTTCCCTTTAACTTCCAGCTGAGTCTCCATCTGGAGCGCGGAACCCACCACGCTTACTAATTATGCCTGGGCTGCTAAGACCCACTCGAGAAGGTGTCTAGGGTGAGGCACCTTTCGCTATTCGAGAGGGCGCCTGCGGCCTACGTAAGTGGTGCAAACTTCTTGTCTTGAAGTTTGATTGGTCTTCCGCGTAAACCAAGCTACTCAGTCTCTTTTCTCCACCGAATTTTCCTACTGAGCTCTCCTCATACTATTATTCTTGACATCTCTGATTAGCATATAAATAGTCGCCTAGGCCATCTCTCCTTCGAATACCCTGGATCAGTTGGGGCTGGTCCCCGGCAGGTGGCGACCGAACAGGGACCTCAGGAGGCAATACTCAAAGAGCTGAGCAGACACGAACCACGCAATCAGCAGGCAATAAGCATGGAGCTCAGCAGTGACGAATCATGCTGCTCAACTGGCAATAATCAAGCACGTGACCAGGCAGGAATCACGCAGCTCAGCTGGCAATTGTCAAGCAGATGAGCCGACAGGAATCACGCAGCTCAGATGGCAATTGTCATGCAGATGAGCCGGCAGGAATCACGCAGCTCAGCAGGCCCTGATCACGTGACTCTGCAGGCACTGATCACGTGGCTGATCAAGTCCAGATCACGTGACTGAGCATGCACTGATCACGTGGCTATCATGCACTGATGACGTGACTGCGCATGCACTGATGACGTGGCTGATCGGGCACTGATCACATGGCTCATCATGCACTGATCACGTGTTTATCAGGCAATGATCAGTGACTGACAGGCGCTGATCATGGGACTGTGCACGCACTGATCACGTGGCTATCATGCACTGATCACGTGACTGCGCATGCACTGATGACGTGGCTGTTCGGGCACTGATCACGTGTTTATCAGGCAGTGATCAGTGACTGACAGGCGCTGATCAGGGGACTGTGCACGCACTGATCAGGTGGCTGATCAGGAACTGACCACCTGACCGCGCATGCAGTGATCACGTGGCTGGTCGTTCACTGATCACGTGTTTATCATACGGTGATCACGTGACTGAGAGGCGCTGATCACGTGACTGTGCCGTCAGTGATCACGTGGCTGAGCAGGCACTGATATCGTGACTGAGCATGCACTGATCATGTGCCGGGAGCCGGGGAGGCATTCCACTCTGGACAAAGGTCATGAGGAAGGAGGCTCGGCATACGCAAATGCGGGATCGAGCCTCAGGAGTCCACCCGGATATTCTCGAGCATCTCCCCCCAAAAAAACCGGAGTCTGCCTACTGTATTGCTTTGTGCTCTCACCTCTGATTTCACTGGGGGCTGTCCCCCACCACCATCTCGCTCTCTCTGTCAAAGAGTTAACTTACAGCTCCAATTCATAAAGTTCCTTGTCATTCTTCCCTTTAACTTCCAGCTGAGTCTCCATCTGGAGCGCGGAACCCACCACGCTTACTAATTATGCCTGGGCTGCTAAGACCCACTCGAGAAGGTGTCTAGGGTGAGGCACCTTTCGCTATTCGAGAGGGCGCCTGCGGCCTACGTAAGTGGTGCAAACTTCTTGTCTTGAAGTTTGATTGGTCTTCCGCGTAAACCAAGCTACTCAGTCTCTTTTCTCCACCGAATTTTCCTACTGAGCTCTCCTCATACTATTATTCTTGACATCTCTGATTAGCATATAAATAGTCGCCTAGGCCATCTCTCCTTCGAATACCCTGGATCAGTTGGGGCTGGTCCCCGGCAGGTGGCGACCGAACAGGGACCTCAGGAGGCAATACTCAAAGAGCTGAGCAGACACGAACCACGCAATCAGCAGGCAATAAGCATGGAGCTCAGCAGTGACGAATCATGCTGCTCAACTGGCAATAATCAAGCACGTGACCAGGCAGGAATCACGCAGCTCAGCTGGCAATTGTCAAGCAGATGAGCCGACAGGAATCACGCAGCTCAGATGGCAATTGTCATGCAGATGAGCCGGCAGGAATCACGCAGCTCAGCAGGCCCTGATCACGTGACTCTGCAGGCACTGATCACGTGGCTGATCAAGTCCAGATCACGTGACTGAGCATGCACTGATCACGTGGCTATCATGCACTGATGACGTGACTGCGCATGCACTGATGACGTGGCTGATCGGGCACTGATCACATGGCTCATCATGCACTGATCACGTGTTTATCAGGCAATGATCAGTGACTGACAGGCGCTGATCATGGGACTGTGCACGCACTGATCACGTGGCTATCATGCACTGATCACGTGACTGCGCATGCACTGATGACGTGGCTGTTCGGGCACTGATCACGTGTTTATCAGGCAGTGATCAGTGACTGACAGGCGCTGATCAGGGGACTGTGCACGCACTGATCAGGTGGCTGATCAGGAACTGACCACCTGACCGCGCATGCAGTGATCACGTGGCTGGTCGTTCACTGATCACGTGTTTATCATACGGTGATCACGTGACTGAGAGGCGCTGATCACGTGACTGTGCCGTCAGTGATCACGTGGCTGAGCAGGCACTGATATCGTGACTGAGCATGCACTGATCATGTGCCGGGAGCCGGGGAGGCATTCCACTCTGGACAAAGGTCATGAGGAAGGAGGCTCGGCATACGCAAATGCGGGATCGAGCCTCAGGAGTCCACCCGGATATTCTCGAGCATCTCCCCCCAAAAAACCGGAGTCTGCCTACTGTATTGCTTTGTGCTCTCACCTCTGATTTCACTGGGGGCTGTCCCCCACCACCATCTCGCTCTCTCTGTCAAAGAGTTAACTTACAGCTCCAATTCATAAAGTTCCTTGTCATTCTTCCCTTTAACTTCCAGCTGAGTCTCCATCTGGAGCGCGGAACCCACCACGCTTACTAATTATGCCTGGGCTGCTAAGACCCACTCGAGAAGGTGTCTAGGGTGAGGCACCTTTCGCTATTCGAGAGGGCGCCTGCGGCCTACGTAAGTGGTGCAAACTTCTTGTCTTGAAGTTTGATTGGTCTTCCGCGTAAACCAAGCTACTCAGTCTCTTTTCTCCACCGAATTTTCCTACTGAGCTCTCCTCATACTATTATTCTTGACATCTCTGATTAGCATATAAATAGTCGCCTAGGCCATCTCTCCTTCGAATACCCTGGATCAGTTGGGGCTGGTCCCCGGCAGGTGGCGACCGAACAGGGACCTCAGGAGGCAATACTCAAAGAGCTGAGCAGACACGAACCACGCAATCAGCAGGCAATAAGCATGGAGCTCAGCAGTGACGAATCATGCTGCTCAACTGGCAATAATCAAGCACGTGACCAGGCAGGAATCACGCAGCTCAGCTGGCAATTGTCAAGCAGATGAGCCGACAGGAATCACGCAGCTCAGATGGCAATTGTCATGCAGATGAGCCGGCAGGAATCACGCAGCTCAGCAGGCCCTGATCACGTGACTCTGCAGGCACTGATCACGTGGCTGATCAAGTCCAGATCACGTGACTGAGCATGCACTGATCACGTGGCTATCATGCACTGATGACGTGACTGCGCATGCACTGATGACGTGGCTGATCGGGCACTGATCACATGGCTCATCATGCACTGATCACGTGTTTATCAGGCAATGATCAGTGACTGACAGGCGCTGATCATGGGACTGTGCACGCACTGATCACGTGGCTATCATGCACTGATCACGTGACTGCGCATGCACTGATGACGTGGCTGTTCGGGCACTGATCACGTGTTTATCAGGCAGTGATCAGTGACTGACAGGCGCTGATCAGGGGACTGTGCACGCACTGATCAGGTGGCTGATCAGGAACTGACCACCTGACCGCGCATGCAGTGATCACGTGGCTGGTCGTTCACTGATCACGTGTTTATCATACGGTGATCACGTGACTGAGAGGCGCTGATCACGTGACTGTGCCGTCAGTGATCACGTGGCTGAGCAGGCACTGATATCGTGACTGAGCATGCACTGATCATGTGCCGGGAGCCGGGGAGGCATTCCACTCTGGACAAAGGTCATGAGGAAGGAGGCTCGGCATACGCAAATGCGGGATCGAGCCTCAGGAGTCCACCCGGATATTCTCGAGCATCTCCCCCCAAAAACCGGAGTCTGCCTACTGTATTGCTTTGTGCTCTCACCTCTGATTTCACTGGGGGCTGTCCCCCACCACCATCTCGCTCTCTCTGTCAAAGAGTTAACTTACAGCTCCAATTCATAAAGTTCCTTGTCATTCTTCCCTTTAACTTCCAGCTGAGTCTCCATCTGGAGCGCGGAACCCACCACGCTTACTAATTATGCCTGGGCTGCTAAGACCCACTCGAGAAGGTGTCTAGGGTGAGGCACCTTTCGCTATTCGAGAGGGCGCCTGCGGCCTACGTAAGTGGTGCAAACTTCTTGTCTTGAAGTTTGATTGGTCTTCCGCGTAAACCAAGCTACTCAGTCTCTTTTCTCCACCGAATTTTCCTACTGAGCTCTCCTCATACTATTATTCTTGACATCTCTGATTAGCATATAAATAGTCGCCTAGGCCATCTCTCCTTCGAATACCCTGGATCAGTTGGGGCTGGTCCCCGGCAGGTGGCGACCGAACAGGGACCTCAGGAGGCAATACTCAAAGAGCTGAGCAGACACGAACCACGCAATCAGCAGGCAATAAGCATGGAGCTCAGCAGTGACGAATCATGCTGCTCAACTGGCAATAATCAAGCACGTGACCAGGCAGGAATCACGCAGCTCAGCTGGCAATTGTCAAGCAGATGAGCCGACAGGAATCACGCAGCTCAGATGGCAATTGTCATGCAGATGAGCCGGCAGGAATCACGCAGCTCAGCAGGCCCTGATCACGTGACTCTGCAGGCACTGATCACGTGGCTGATCAAGTCCAGATCACGTGACTGAGCATGCACTGATCACGTGGCTATCATGCACTGATGACGTGACTGCGCATGCACTGATGACGTGGCTGATCGGGCACTGATCACATGGCTCATCATGCACTGATCACGTGTTTATCAGGCAATGATCAGTGACTGACAGGCGCTGATCATGGGACTGTGCACGCACTGATCACGTGGCTATCATGCACTGATCACGTGACTGCGCATGCACTGATGACGTGGCTGTTCGGGCACTGATCACGTGTTTATCAGGCAGTGATCAGTGACTGACAGGCGCTGATCAGGGGACTGTGCACGCACTGATCAGGTGGCTGATCAGGAACTGACCACCTGACCGCGCATGCAGTGATCACGTGGCTGGTCGTTCACTGATCACGTGTTTATCATACGGTGATCACGTGACTGAGAGGCGCTGATCACGTGACTGTGCCGTCAGTGATCACGTGGCTGAGCAGGCACTGATATCGTGACTGAGCATGCACTGATCATGTGCCGGGAGCCGGGGAGGCATTCCACTCTGGACAAAGGTCATGAGGAAGGAGGCTCGGCATACGCAAATGCGGGATCGAGCCTCAGGAGTCCACCCGGATATTCTCGAGCATCTCCCCCAAAAAAACCGGAGTCTGCCTACTGTATTGCTTTGTGCTCTCACCTCTGATTTCACTGGGGGCTGTCCCCCACCACCATCTCGCTCTCTCTGTCAAAGAGTTAACTTACAGCTCCAATTCATAAAGTTCCTTGTCATTCTTCCCTTTAACTTCCAGCTGAGTCTCCATCTGGAGCGCGGAACCCACCACGCTTACTAATTATGCCTGGGCTGCTAAGACCCACTCGAGAAGGTGTCTAGGGTGAGGCACCTTTCGCTATTCGAGAGGGCGCCTGCGGCCTACGTAAGTGGTGCAAACTTCTTGTCTTGAAGTTTGATTGGTCTTCCGCGTAAACCAAGCTACTCAGTCTCTTTTCTCCACCGAATTTTCCTACTGAGCTCTCCTCATACTATTATTCTTGACATCTCTGATTAGCATATAAATAGTCGCCTAGGCCATCTCTCCTTCGAATACCCTGGATCAGTTGGGGCTGGTCCCCGGCAGGTGGCGACCGAACAGGGACCTCAGGAGGCAATACTCAAAGAGCTGAGCAGACACGAACCACGCAATCAGCAGGCAATAAGCATGGAGCTCAGCAGTGACGAATCATGCTGCTCAACTGGCAATAATCAAGCACGTGACCAGGCAGGAATCACGCAGCTCAGCTGGCAATTGTCAAGCAGATGAGCCGACAGGAATCACGCAGCTCAGCTGGCAATTGTCATGCAGATGAGCCGGCAGGAATCACGCAGCTCAGCAGGCCCTGATCACGTGACTCTGCAGGCACTGATCACGTGGCTGATCAAGTCCAGATCACGTGACTGAGCATGCACTGATCACGTGGCTATCATGCACTGATGACGTGACTGCGCATGCACTGATGACGTGGCTGATCGGGCACTGATCACATGGCTCATCATGCACTGATCACGTGTTTATCAGGCAATGATCAGTGACTGACAGGCGCTGATCATGGGACTGTGCACGCACTGATCACGTGGCTATCATGCACTGATCACGTGACTGCGCATGCACTGATGACGTGGCTGTTCGGGCACTGATCACGTGTTTATCAGGCAGTGATCAGTGACTGACAGGCGCTGATCAGGGGACTGTGCACGCACTGATCAGGTGGCTGATCAGGAACTGACCACCTGACCGCGCATGCAGTGATCACGTGGCTGGTCGTTCACTGATCACGTGTTTATCATACGGTGATCACGTGACTGAGAGGCGCTGATCACGTGACTGTGCCGTCAGTGATCACGTGGCTGAGCAGGCACTGATATCGTGACTGAGCATGCACTGATCATGTGCCGGGAGCCGGGGAGGCATTCCACTCTGGACAAAGGTCATGAGGAAGGAGGCTCGGCATACGCAAATGCGGGATCGAGCCTCAGGAGTCCACCCGGATATTCTCGAGCATCTCCCCCCAAAAAAACCGGAGTCTGCCTACTGTATTGCTTTGTGCTCTCACCTCTGATTTCACTGGGGGCTGTCCCCCACCACCATCTCGCTCTCTCTGTCAAAGAGTTAACTTACAGCTCCAATTCATAAAGTTCCTTGTCATTCTTCCCTTTAACTTCCAGCTGAGTCTCCATCTGGAGCGCGGAACCCACCACGCTTACTAATTATGCCTGGGCTGCTAAGACCCACTCGAGAAGGTGTCTAGGGTGAGGCACCTTTCGCTATTCGAGAGGGCGCCTGCGGCCTACGTAAGTGGTGCAAACTTCTTGTCTTGAAGTTTGATTGGTCTTCCGCGTAAACCAAGCTACTCAGTCTCTTTTCTCCACCGAATTTTCCTACTGAGCTCTCCTCATACTATTATTCTTGACATCTCTGATTAGCATATAAATAGTCGCCTAGGCCATCTCTCCTTCGAATACCCTGGATCAGTTGGGGCTGGTCCCCGGCAGGTGGCGACCGAACAGGGACCTCAGGAGGCAATACTCAAAGAGCTGAGCAGACACGAACCACGCAATCAGCAGGCAATAAGCATGGAGCTCAGCAGTGACGAATCATGCTGCTCAACTGGCAATAATCAAGCACGTGACCAGGCAGGAATCACGCAGCTCAGCTGGCAATTGTCAAGCAGATGAGCCGACAGGAATCACGCAGCTCAGATGGCAATTGTCATGCAGATGAGCCGGCAGGAATCACGCAGCTCAGCAGGCCCTGATCACGTGACTCTGCAGGCACTGATCACGTGGCTGATCAAGTCCAGATCACGTGACTGAGCATGCACTGATCACGTGGCTATCATGCACTGATGACGTGACTGCGCATGCACTGATGACGTGGCTGATCGGGCACTGATCACATGGCTCATCATGCACTGATCACGTGTTTATCAGGCAATGATCAGTGACTGACAGGCGCTGATCATGGGACTGTGCACGCACTGATCACGTGGCTATCATGCACTGATCACGTGACTGCGCATGCACTGATGACGTGGCTGTTCGGGCACTGATCACGTGTTTATCAGGCAGTGATCAGTGACTGACAGGCGCTGATCAGGGGACTGTGCACGCACTGATCAGGTGGCTGATCAGGAACTGACCACCTGACCGCGCATGCAGTGATCACGTGGCTGGTCGTTCACTGATCACGTGTTTATCATACGGTGATCACGTGACTGAGAGGCGCTGATCACGTGACTGTGCCGTCAGTGATCACGTGGCTGAGCAGGCACTGATATCGTGACTGAGCATGCACTGATCATGTGCCGGGAGCCGGGGAGGCATTCCACTCTGGACAAAGGTCATGAGGAAGGAGGCTCGGCATACGCAAATGCGGGATCGAGCCTCAGGAGTCCACCCGGATATTCTCGAGCATCTCCCCCAAAAAAACCGGAGTCTGCCTACTGTATTGCTTTGTGCTCTCACCTCTGATTTCACTGGGGGCTGTCCCCCACCACCATCTCGCTCTCTCTGTCAAAGAGTTAACTTACAGCTCCAATTCATAAAGTTCCTTGTCATTCTTCCCTTTAACTTCCAGCTGAGTCTCCATCTGGAGCGCGGAACCCACCACGCTTACTAATTATGCCTGGGCTGCTAAGACCCACTCGAGAAGGTGTCTAGGGTGAGGCACCTTTCGCTATTCGAGAGGGCGCCTGCGGCCTACGTAAGTGGTGCAAACTTCTTGTCTTGAAGTTTGATTGGTCTTCCGCGTAAACCAAGCTACTCAGTCTCTTTTCTCCACCGAATTTTCCTACTGAGCTCTCCTCATACTATTATTCTTGACATCTCTGATTAGCATATAAATAGTCGCCTAGGCCATCTCTCCTTCGAATACCCTGGATCAGTTGGGGCTGGTCCCCGGCAGGTGGCGACCGAACAGGGACCTCAGGAGGCAATACTCAAAGAGCTGAGCAGACACGAACCACGCAATCAGCAGGCAATAAGCATGGAGCTCAGCAGTGACGAATCATGCTGCTCAACTGGCAATAATCAAGCACGTGACCAGGCAGGAATCACGCAGCTCAGCTGGCAATTGTCAAGCAGATGAGCCGACAGGAATCACGCAGCTCAGATGGCAATTGTCATGCAGATGAGCCGGCAGGAATCACGCAGCTCAGCAGGCCCTGATCACGTGACTCTGCAGGCACTGATCACGTGGCTGATCAAGTCCAGATCACGTGACTGAGCATGCACTGATCACGTGGCTATCATGCACTGATGACGTGACTGCGCATGCACTGATGACGTGGCTGATCGGGCACTGATCACATGGCTCATCATGCACTGATCACGTGTTTATCAGGCAATGATCAGTGACTGACAGGCGCTGATCATGGGACTGTGCACGCACTGATCACGTGGCTATCATGCACTGATCACGTGACTGCGCATGCACTGATGACGTGGCTGTTCGGGCACTGATCACGTGTTTATCAGGCAGTGATCAGTGACTGACAGGCGCTGATCAGGGGACTGTGCACGCACTGATCAGGTGGCTGATCAGGAACTGACCACCTGACCGCGCATGCAGTGATCACGTGGCTGGTCGTTCACTGATCACGTGTTTATCATACGGTGATCACGTGACTGAGAGGCGCTGATCACGTGACTGTGCCGTCAGTGATCACGTGGCTGAGCAGGCACTGATATCGTGACTGAGCATGCACTGATCATGTGCCGGGAGCCGGGGAGGCATTCCACTCTGGACAAAGGTCATGAGGAAGGAGGCTCGGCATACGCAAATGCGGGATCGAGCCTCAGGAGTCCACCCGGATATTCTCGAGCATCTCCCCCCAAAAAACCGGAGTCTGCCTACTGTATTGCTTTGTGCTCTCACCTCTGATTTCACTGGGGGCTGTCCCCCACCACCATCTCGCTCTCTCTGTCAAAGAGTTAACTTACAGCTCCAATTCATAAAGTTCCTTGTCATTCTTCCCTTTAACTTCCAGCTGAGTCTCCATCTGGAGCGCGGAACCCACCACGCTTACTAATTATGCCTGGGCTGCTAAGACCCACTCGAGAAGGTGTCTAGGGTGAGGCACCTTTCGCTATTCGAGAGGGCGCCTGCGGCCTACGTAAGTGGTGCAAACTTCTTGTCTTGAAGTTTGATTGGTCTTCCGCGTAAACCAAGCTACTCAGTCTCTTTTCTCCACCGAATTTTCCTACTGAGCTCTCCTCATACTATTATTCTTGACATCTCTGATTAGCATATAAATAGTCGCCTAGGCCATCTCTCCTTCGAATACCCTGGATCAGTTGGGGCTGGTCCCCGGCAGGTGGCGACCGAACAGGGACCTCAGGAGGCAATACTCAAAGAGCTGAGCAGACACGAACCACGCAATCAGCAGGCAATAAGCATGGAGCTCAGCAGTGACGAATCATGCTGCTCAACTGGCAATAATCAAGCACGTGACCAGGCAGGAATCACGCAGCTCAGCTGGCAATTGTCAAGCAGATGAGCCGACAGGAATCACGCAGCTCAGATGGCAATTGTCATGCAGATGAGCCGGCAGGAATCACGCAGCTCAGCAGGCCCTGATCACGTGACTCTGCAGGCACTGATCACGTGGCTGATCAAGTCCAGATCACGTGACTGAGCATGCACTGATCACGTGGCTATCATGCACTGATGACGTGACTGCGCATGCACTGATGACGTGGCTGATCGGGCACTGATCACATGGCTCATCATGCACTGATCACGTGTTTATCAGGCAATGATCAGTGACTGACAGGCGCTGATCATGGGACTGTGCACGCACTGATCACGTGGCTATCATGCACTGATCACGTGACTGCGCATGCACTGATGACGTGGCTGTTCGGGCACTGATCACGTGTTTATCAGGCAGTGATCAGTGACTGACAGGCGCTGATCAGGGGACTGTGCACGCACTGATCAGGTGGCTGATCAGGAACTGACCACCTGACCGCGCATGCAGTGATCACGTGGCTGGTCGTTCACTGATCACGTGTTTATCATACGGTGATCACGTGACTGAGAGGCGCTGATCACGTGACTGTGCCGTCAGTGATCACGTGGCTGAGCAGGCACTGATATCGTGACTGAGCATGCACTGATCATGTGCCGGGAGCCGGGGAGGCATTCCACTCTGGACAAAGGTCATGAGGAAGGAGGCTCGGCATACGCAAATGCGGGATCGAGCCTCAGGAGTCCACCCGGATATTCTCGAGCATCTCCCCCCAAAAAAACCGGAGTCTGCCTACTGTATTGCTTTGTGCTCTCACCTCTGATTTCACTGGGGGCTGTCCCCCACCACCATCTCGCTCTCTCTGTCAAAGAGTTAACTTACAGCTCCAATTCATAAAGTTCCTTGTCATTCTTCCCTTTAACTTCCAGCTGAGTCTCCATCTGGAGCGCGGAACCCACCACGCTTACTAATTATGCCTGGGCTGCTAAGACCCACTCGAGAAGGTGTCTAGGGTGAGGCACCTTTCGCTATTCGAGAGGGCGCCTGCGGCCTACGTAAGTGGTGCAAACTTCTTGTCTTGAAGTTTGATTGGTCTTCCGCGTAAACCAAGCTACTCAGTCTCTTTTCTCCACCGAATTTTCCTACTGAGCTCTCCTCATACTATTATTCTTGACATCTCTGATTAGCATATAAATAGTCGCCTAGGCCATCTCTCCTTCGAATACCCTGGATCAGTTGGGGCTGGTCCCCGGCAGGTGGCGACCGAACAGGGACCTCAGGAGGCAATACTCAAAGAGCTGAGCAGACACGAACCACGCAATCAGCAGGCAATAAGCATGGAGCTCAGCAGTGACGAATCATGCTGCTCAACTGGCAATAATCAAGCACGTGACCAGGCAGGAATCACGCAGCTCAGCTGGCAATTGTCAAGCAGATGAGCCGACAGGAATCACGCAGCTCAGATGGCAATTGTCATGCAGATGAGCCGGCAGGAATCACGCAGCTCAGCAGGCCCTGATCACGTGACTCTGCAGGCACTGATCACGTGGCTGATCAAGTCCAGATCACGTGACTGAGCATGCACTGATCACGTGGCTATCATGCACTGATGACGTGACTGCGCATGCACTGATGACGTGGCTGATCGGGCACTGATCACATGGCTCATCATGCACTGATCACGTGTTTATCAGGCAATGATCAGTGACTGACAGGCGCTGATCATGGGACTGTGCACGCACTGATCACGTGGCTATCATGCACTGATCACGTGACTGCGCATGCACTGATGACGTGGCTGTTCGGGCACTGATCACGTGTTTATCAGGCAGTGATCAGTGACTGACAGGCGCTGATCAGGGGACTGTGCACGCACTGATCAGGTGGCTGATCAGGAACTGACCACCTGACCGCGCATGCAG
Source organism: Bos javanicus (assembly GCF_032452875.1). Taxonomy (NCBI): domain Eukaryota; kingdom Metazoa; phylum Chordata; class Mammalia; order Artiodactyla; family Bovidae; genus Bos; species Bos javanicus. Next base: position 350,742 of record NW_026893767.1, read on the forward strand.
TGATCACGTGGCTGGTCGTTCACTGATCACGTGTTTATCATACGGTGATCACGTGACTGAGAGGCGCTGATCACGTGACTGTGCCGTCAGTGATCACGTGGCTGAGCAGGCACTGATATCGTGACTGAGCATGCACTGATCATGTGCCGGGAGCCGGGGAGGCATTCCACTCTGGACAAAGGTCATGAGGAAGGAGGCTCGGCATACGCAAATGCGGGATCGAGCCTCAGGAGTCCACCCGGATATTCTCGAGCATCTCCCCCCAAAAAAACCGGAGTCTGCCTACTGTATTGCTTTGTGCTCTCACCTCTGATTTCACTGGGGGCTGTCCCCCACCACCATCTCGCTCTCTCTGTCAAAGAGTTAACTTACAGCTCCAATTCATAAAGTTCCTTGTCATTCTTCCCTTTAACTTCCAGCTGAGTCTCCATCTGGAGCGCGGAACCCACCACGCTTACTAATTATGCCTGGGCTGCTAAGACCCACTCGAGAAGGTGTCTAGGGTGAGGCACCTTTCGCTATTCGAGAGGGCGCCTGCGGCCTACGTAAGTGGTGCAAACTTCTTGTCTTGAAGTTTGATTGGTCTTCCGCGTAAACCAAGCTACTCAGTCTCTTTTCTCCACCGAATTTTCCTACTGAGCTCTCCTCATACTATTATTCTTGACATCTCTGATTAGCATATAAATAGTCGCCTAGGCCATCTCTCCTTCGAATACCCTGGATCAGTTGGGGCTGGTCCCCGGCAGGTGGCGACCGAACAGGGACCTCAGGAGGCAATACTCAAAGAGCTGAGCAGACACGAACCACGCAATCAGCAGGCAATAAGCATGGAGCTCAGCAGTGACGAATCATGCTGCTCAACTGGCAATAATCAAGCACGTGACCAGGCAGGAATCACGCAGCTCAGCTGGCAATTGTCAAGCAGATGAGCCGACAGGAATCACGCAGCTCAGATGGCAATTGTCATGCAGATGAGCCGGCAGGAATCACGCAGCTCAGCAGGCCCTGATCACGTGACTCTGCAGGCACTGATCACGTGGCTGATCAAGTCCAGATCACGTGACTGAGCATGCACTGATCACGTGGCTATCATGCACTGATGACGTGACTGCGCATGCACTGATGACGTGGCTGATCGGGCACTGATCACATGGCTCATCATGCACTGATCACGTGTTTATCAGGCAATGATCAGTGACTGACAGGCGCTGATCATGGGACTGTGCACGCACTGATCACGTGGCTATCATGCACTGATCACGTGACTGCGCATGCACTGATGACGTGGCTGTTCGGGCACTGATCACGTGTTTATCAGGCAGTGATCAGTGACTGACAGGCGCTGATCAGGGGACTGTGCACGCACTGATCAGGTGGCTGATCAGGAACTGACCACCTGACCGCGCATGCAGTGATCACGTGGCTGGTCGTTCACTGATCACGTGTTTATCATACGGTGATCACGTGACTGAGAGGCGCTGATCACGTGACTGTGCCGTCAGTGATCACGTGGCTGAGCAGGCACTGATATCGTGACTGAGCATGCACTGATCATGTGCCGGGAGCCGGGGAGGCATTCCACTCTGGACAAAGGTCATGAGGAAGGAGGCTCGGCATACGCAAATGCGGGATCGAGCCTCAGGAGTCCACCCGGATATTCTCGAGCATCTCCCCCCAAAAAAACCGGAGTCTGCCTACTGTATTGCTTTGTGCTCTCACCTCTGATTTCACTGGGGGCTGTCCCCCACCACCATCTCGCTCTCTCTGTCAAAGAGTTAACTTACAGCTCCAATTCATAAAGTTCCTTGTCATTCTTCCCTTTAACTTCCAGCTGAGTCTCCATCTGGAGCGCGGAACCCACCACGCTTACTAATTATGCCTGGGCTGCTAAGACCCACTCGAGAAGGTGTCTAGGGTGAGGCACCTTTCGCTATTCGAGAGGGCGCCTGCGGCCTACGTAAGTGGTGCAAACTTCTTGTCTTGAAGTTTGATTGGTCTTCCGCGTAAACCAAGCTACTCAGTCTCTTTTCTCCACCGAATTTTCCTACTGAGCTCTCCTCATACTATTATTCTTGACATCTCTGATTAGCATATAAATAGTCGCCTAGGCCATCTCTCCTTCGAATACCCTGGATCAGTTGGGGCTGGTCCCCGGCAGGTGGCGACCGAACAGGGACCTCAGGAGGCAATACTCAAAGAGCTGAGCAGACACGAACCACGCAATCAGCAGGCAATAAGCATGGAGCTCAGCAGTGACGAATCATGCTGCTCAACTGGCAATAATCAAGCACGTGACCAGGCAGGAATCACGCAGCTCAGCTGGCAATTGTCAAGCAGATGAGCCGACAGGAATCACGCAGCTCAGATGGCAATTGTCATGCAGATGAGCCGGCAGGAATCACGCAGCTCAGCAGGCCCTGATCACGTGACTCTGCAGGCACTGATCACGTGGCTGATCAAGTCCAGATCACGTGACTGAGCATGCACTGATCACGTGGCTATCATGCACTGATGACGTGACTGCGCATGCACTGATGACGTGGCTGATCGGGCACTGATCACATGGCTCATCATGCACTGATCACGTGTTTATCAGGCAATGATCAGTGACTGACAGGCGCTGATCATGGGACTGTGCACGCACTGATCACGTGGCTATCATGCACTGATCACGTGACTGCGCATGCACTGATGACGTGGCTGTTCGGGCACTGATCACGTGTTTATCAGGCAGTGATCAGTGACTGACAGGCGCTGATCAGGGGACTGTGCACGCACTGATCAGGTGGCTGATCAGGAACTGACCACCTGACCGCGCATGCAGTGATCACGTGGCTGGTCGTTCACTGATCACGTGTTTATCATACGGTGATCACGTGACTGAGAGGCGCTGATCACGTGACTGTGCCGTCAGTGATCACGTGGCTGAGCAGGCACTGATATCGTGACTGAGCATGCACTGATCATGTGCCGGGAGCCGGGGAGGCATTCCACTCTGGACAAAGGTCATGAGGAAGGAGGCTCGGCATACGCAAATGCGGGATCGAGCCTCAGGAGTCCACCCGGATATTCTCGAGCATCTCCCCCCAAAAAACCGGAGTCTGCCTACTGTATTGCTTTGTGCTCTCACCTCTGATTTCACTGGGGGCTGTCCCCCACCACCATCTCGCTCTCTCTGTCAAAGAGTTAACTTACAGCTCCAATTCATAAAGTTCCTTGTCATTCTTCCCTTTAACTTCCAGCTGAGTCTCCATCTGGAGCGCGGAACCCACCACGCTTACTAATTATGCCTGGGCTGCTAAGACCCACTCGAGAAGGTGTCTAGGGTGAGGCACCTTTCGCTATTCGAGAGGGCGCCTGCGGCCTACGTAAGTGGTGCAAACTTCTTGTCTTGAAGTTTGATTGGTCTTCCGCGTAAACCAAGCTACTCAGTCTCTTTTCTCCACCGAATTTTCCTACTGAGCTCTCCTCATACTATTATTCTTGACATCTCTGATTAGCATATAAATAGTCGCCTAGGCCATCTCTCCTTCGAATACCCTGGATCAGTTGGGGCTGGTCCCCGGCAGGTGGCGACCGAACAGGGACCTCAGGAGGCAATACTCAAAGAGCTGAGCAGACACGAACCACGCAATCAGCAGGCAATAAGCATGGAGCTCAGCAGTGACGAATCATGCTGCTCAACTGGCAATAATCAAGCACGTGACCAGGCAGGAATCACGCAGCTCAGCTGGCAATTGTCAAGCAGATGAGCCGACAGGAATCACGCAGCTCAGATGGCAATTGTCATGCAGATGAGCCGGCAGGAATCACGCAGCTCAGCAGGCCCTGATCACGTGACTCTGCAGGCACTGATCACGTGGCTGATCAAGTCCAGATCACGTGACTGAGCATGCACTGATCACGTGGCTATCATGCACTGATGACGTGACTGCGCATGCACTGATGACGTGGCTGATCGGGCACTGATCACATGGCTCATCATGCACTGATCACGTGTTTATCAGGCAATGATCAGTGACTGACAGGCGCTGATCATGGGACTGTGCACGCACTGATCACGTGGCTATCATGCACTGATCACGTGACTGCGCATGCACTGATGACGTGGCTGTTCGGGCACTGATCACGTGTTTATCAGGCAGTGATCAGTGACTGACAGGCGCTGATCAGGGGACTGTGCACGCACTGATCAGGTGGCTGATCAGGAACTGACCACCTGACCGCGCATGCAGTGATCACGTGGCTGGTCGTTCACTGATCACGTGTTTATCATACGGTGATCACGTGACTGAGAGGCGCTGATCACGTGACTGTGCCGTCAGTGATCACGTGGCTGAGCAGGCACTGATATCGTGACTGAGCATGCACTGATCATGTGCCGGGAGCCGGGGAGGCATTCCACTCTGGACAAAGGTCATGAGGAAGGAGGCTCGGCATACGCAAATGCGGGATCGAGCCTCAGGAGTCCACCCGGATATTCTCGAGCATCTCCCCCCAAAAAAACCGGAGTCTGCCTACTGTATTGCTTTGTGCTCTCACCTCTGATTTCACTGGGGGCTGTCCCCCACCACCATCTCGCTCTCTCTGTCAAAGAGTTAACTTACAGCTCCAATTCATAAAGTTCCTTGTCATTCTTCCCTTTAACTTCCAGCTGAGTCTCCATCTGGAGCGCGGAACCCACCACGCTTACTAATTATGCCTGGGCTGCTAAGACCCACTCGAGAAGGTGTCTAGGGTGAGGCACCTTTCGCTATTCGAGAGGGCGCCTGCGGCCTACGTAAGTGGTGCAAACTTCTTGTCTTGAAGTTTGATTGGTCTTCCGCGTAAACCAAGCTACTCAGTCTCTTTTCTCCACCGAATTTTCCTACTGAGCTCTCCTCATACTATTATTCTTGACATCTCTGATTAGCATATAAATAGTCGCCTAGGCCATCTCTCCTTCGAATACCCTGGATCAGTTGGGGCTGGTCCCCGGCAGGTGGCGACCGAACAGGGACCTCAGGAGGCAATACTCAAAGAGCTGAGCAGACACGAACCACGCAATCAGCAGGCAATAAGCATGGAGCTCAGCAGTGACGAATCATGCTGCTCAACTGGCAATAATCAAGCACGTGACCAGGCAGGAATCACGCAGCTCAGCTGGCAATTGTCAAGCAGATGAGCCGACAGGAATCACGCAGCTCAGATGGCAATTGTCATGCAGATGAGCCGGCAGGAATCACGCAGCTCAGCAGGCCCTGATCACGTGACTCTGCAGGCACTGATCACGTGGCTGATCAAGTCCAGATCACGTGACTGAGCATGCACTGATCACGTGGCTATCATGCACTGATGACGTGACTGCGCATGCACTGATGACGTGGCTGATCGGGCACTGATCACATGGCTCATCATGCACTGATCACGTGTTTATCAGGCAATGATCAGTGACTGACAGGCGCTGATCATGGGACTGTGCACGCACTGATCACGTGGCTATCATGCACTGATCACGTGACTGCGCATGCACTGATGACGTGGCTGTTCGGGCACTGATCACGTGTTTATCAGGCAGTGATCAGTGACTGACAGGCGCTGATCAGGGGACTGTGCACGCACTGATCAGGTGGCTGATCAGGAACTGACCACCTGACCGCGCATGCAGTGATCACGTGGCTGGTCGTTCACTGATCACGTGTTTATCATACGGTGATCACGTGACTGAGAGGCGCTGATCACGTGACTGTGCCGTCAGTGATCACGTGGCTGAGCAGGCACTGATATCGTGACTGAGCATGCACTGATCATGTGCCGGGAGCCGGGGAGGCATTCCACTCTGGACAAAGGTCATGAGGAAGGAGGCTCGGCATACGCAAATGCGGGATCGAGCCTCAGGAGTCCACCCGGATATTCTCGAGCATCTCCCCCCAAAAAAACCGGAGTCTGCCTACTGTATTGCTTTGTGCTCTCACCTCTGATTTCACTGGGGGCTGTCCCCCACCACCATCTCGCTCTCTCTGTCAAAGAGTTAACTTACAGCTCCAATTCATAAAGTTCCTTGTCATTCTTCCCTTTAACTTCCAGCTGAGTCTCCATCTGGAGCGCGGAACCCACCACGCTTACTAATTATGCCTGGGCTGCTAAGACCCACTCGAGAAGGTGTCTAGGGTGAGGCACCTTTCGCTATTCGAGAGGGCGCCTGCGGCCTACGTAAGTGGTGCAAACTTCTTGTCTTGAAGTTTGATTGGTCTTCCGCGTAAACCAAGCTACTCAGTCTCTTTTCTCCACCGAATTTTCCTACTGAGCTCTCCTCATACTATTATTCTTGACATCTCTGATTAGCATATAAATAGTCGCCTAGGCCATCTCTCCTTCGAATACCCTGGATCAGTTGGGGCTGGTCCCCGGCAGGTGGCGACCGAACAGGGACCTCAGGAGGCAATACTCAAAGAGCTGAGCAGACACGAACCACGCAATCAGCAGGCAATAAGCATGGAGCTCAGCAGTGACGAATCATGCTGCTCAACTGGCAATAATCAAGCACGTGACCAGGCAGGAATCACGCAGCTCAGCTGGCAATTGTCAAGCAGATGAGCCGACAGGAATCACGCAGCTCAGATGGCAATTGTCATGCAGATGAGCCGGCAGGAATCACGCAGCTCAGCAGGCCCTGATCACGTGACTCTGCAGGCACTGATCACGTGGCTGATCAAGTCCAGATCACGTGACTGAGCATGCACTGATCACGTGGCTATCATGCACTGATGACGTGACTGCGCATGCACTGATGACGTGGCTGATCGGGCACTGATCACATGGCTCATCATGCACTGATCACGTGTTTATCAGGCAATGATCAGTGACTGACAGGCGCTGATCATGGGACTGTGCACGCACTGATCACGTGGCTATCATGCACTGATCACGTGACTGCGCATGCACTGATGACGTGGCTGTTCGGGCACTGATCACGTGTTTATCAGGCAGTGATCAGTGACTGACAGGCGCTGATCAGGGGACTGTGCACGCACTGATCAGGTGGCTGATCAGGAACTGACCACCTGACCGCGCATGCAGTGATCACGTGGCTGGTCGTTCACTGATCACGTGTTTATCATACGGTGATCACGTGACTGAGAGGCGCTGATCACGTGACTGTGCCGTCAGTGATCACGTGGCTGAGCAGGCACTGATATCGTGACTGAGCATGCACTGATCATGTGCCGGGAGCCGGGGAGGCATTCCACTCTGGACAAAGGTCATGAGGAAGGAGGCTCGGCATACGCAAATGCGGGATCGAGCCTCAGGAGTCCACCCGGATATTCTCGAGCATCTCCCCCCAAAAAACCGGAGTCTGCCTACTGTATTGCTTTGTGCTCTCACCTCTGATTTCACTGGGGGCTGTCCCCCACCACCATCTCGCTCTCTCTGTCAAAGAGTTAACTTACAGCTCCAATTCATAAAGTTCCTTGTCATTCTTCCCTTTAACTTCCAGCTGAGTCTCCATCTGGAGCGCGGAACCCACCACGCTTACTAATTATGCCTGGGCTGCTAAGACCCACTCGAGAAGGTGTCTAGGGTGAGGCACCTTTCGCTATTCGAGAGGGCGCCTGCGGCCTACGTAAGTGGTGCAAACTTCTTGTCTTGAAGTTTGATTGGTCTTCCGCGTAAACCAAGCTACTCAGTCTCTTTTCTCCACCGAATTTTCCTACTGAGCTCTCCTCATACTATTATTCTTGACATCTCTGATTAGCATATAAATAGTCGCCTAGGCCATCTCTCCTTCGAATACCCTGGATCAGTTGGGGCTGGTCCCCGGCAGGTGGCGACCGAACAGGGACCTCAGGAGGCAATACTCAAAGAGCTGAGCAGACACGAACCACGCAATCAGCAGGCAATAAGCATGGAGCTCAGCAGTGACGAATCATGCTGCTCAACTGGCAATAATCAAGCACGTGACCAGGCAGGAATCACGCAGCTCAGCTGGCAATTGTCAAGCAGATGAGCCGACAGGAATCACGCAGCTCAGATGGCAATTGTCATGCAGATGAGCCGGCAGGAATCACGCAGCTCAGCAGGCCCTGATCACGTGACTCTGCAGGCACTGATCACGTGGCTGATCAAGTCCAGATCACGTGACTGAGCATGCACTGATCACGTGGCTATCATGCACTGATGACGTGACTGCGCATGCACTGATGACGTGGCTGATCGGGCACTGATCACATGGCTCATCATGCACTGATCACGTGTTTATCAGGCAATGATCAGTGACTGACAGGCGCTGATCATGGGACTGTGCACGCACTGATCACGTGGCTATCATGCACTGATCACGTGACTGCGCATGCACTGATGACGTGGCTGTTCGGGCACTGATCACGTGTTTATCAGGCAGTGATCAGTGACTGACAGGCGCTGATCAGGGGACTGTGCACGCACTGATCAGGTGGCTGATCAGGAACTGACCACCTGACCGCGCATGCAGTGATCACGTGGCTGGTCGTTCACTGATCACGTGTTTATCATACGGTGATCACGTGACTGAGAGGCGCTGATCACGTGACTGTGCCGTCAGTGATCACGTGGCTGAGCAGGCACTGATATCGTGACTGAGCATGCACTGATCATGTGCCGGGAGCCGGGGAGGCATTCCACTCTGGACAAAGGTCATGAGGAAGGAGGCTCGGCATACGCAAATGCGGGATCGAGCCTCAGGAGTCCACCCGGATATTCTCGAGCATCTCCCCCCAAAAACCGGAGTCTGCCTACTGTATTGCTTTGTGCTCTCACCTCTGATTTCACTGGGGGCTGTCCCCCACCACCATCTCGCTCTCTCTGTCAAAGAGTTAACTTACAGCTCCAATTCATAAAGTTCCTTGTCATTCTTCCCTTTAACTTCCAGCTGAGTCTCCATCTGGAGCGCGGAACCCACCACGCTTACTAATTATGCCTGGGCTGCTAAGACCCACTCGAGAAGGTGTCTAGGGTGAGGCACCTTTCGCTATTCGAGAGGGCGCCTGCGGCCTACGTAAGTGGTGCAAACTTCTTGTCTTGAAGTTTGATTGGTCTTCCGCGTAAACCAAGCTACTCAGTCTCTTTTCTCCACCGAATTTTCCTACTGAGCTCTCCTCATACTATTATTCTTGACATCTCTGATTAGCATATAAATAGTCGCCTAGGCCATCTCTCCTTCGAATACCCTGGATCAGTTGGGGCTGGTCCCCGGCAGGTGGCGACCGAACAGGGACCTCAGGAGGCAATACTCAAAGAGCTGAGCAGACACGAACCACGCAATCAGCAGGCAATAAGCATGGAGCTCAGCAGTGACGAATCATGCTGCTCAACTGGCAATAATCAAGCACGTGACCAGGCAGGAATCACGCAGCTCAGCTGGCAATTGTCAAGCAGATGAGCCGACAGGAATCACGCAGCTCAGATGGCAATTGTCATGCAGATGAGCCGGCAGGAATCACGCAGCTCAGCAGGCCCTGATCACGTGACTCTGCAGGCACTGATCACGTGGCTGATCAAGTCCAGATCACGTGACTGAGCATGCACTGATCACGTGGCTATCATGCACTGATGACGTGACTGCGCATGCACTGATGACGTGGCTGATCGGGCACTGATCACATGGCTCATCATGCACTGATCACGTGTTTATCAGGCAATGATCAGTGACTGACAGGCGCTGATCATGGGACTGTGCACGCACTGATCACGTGGCTATCATGCACTGATCACGTGACTGCGCATGCACTGATGACGTGGCTGTTCGGGCACTGATCACGTGTTTATCAGGCAGTGATCAGTGACTGACAGGCGCTGATCAGGGGACTGTGCACGCACTGATCAGGTGGCTGATCAGGAACTGACCACCTGACCGCGCATGCAGTGATCACGTGGCTGGTCGTTCACTGATCACGTGTTTATCATACGGTGATCACGTGACTGAGAGGCGCTGATCACGTGACTGTGCCGTCAGTGATCACGTGGCTGAGCAGGCACTGATATCGTGACTGAGCATGCACTGATCATGTGCCGGGAGCCGGGGAGGCATTCCACTCTGGACAAAGGTCATGAGGAAGGAGGCTCGGCATACGCAAATGCGGGATCGAGCCTCAGGAGTCCACCCGGATATTCTCGAGCATCTCCCCCCAAAAAAACCGGAGTCTGCCTACTGTATTGCTTTGTGCTCTCACCTCTGATTTCACTGGGGGCTGTCCCCCACCACCATCTCGCTCTCTCTGTCAAAGAGTTAACTTACAGCTCCAATTCATAAAGTTCCTTGTCATTCTTCCCTTTAACTTCCAGCTGAGTCTCCATCTGGAGCGCGGAACCCACCACGCTTACTAATTATGCCTGGGCTGCTAAGACCCACTCGAGAAGGTGTCTAGGGTGAGGCACCTTTCGCTATTCGAGAGGGCGCCTGCGGCCTACGTAAGTGGTGCAAACTTCTTGTCTTGAAGTTTGATTGGTCTTCCGCGTAAACCAAGCTACTCAGTCTCTTTTCTCCACCGAATTTTCCTACTGAGCTCTCCTCATACTATTATTCTTGACATCTCTGATTAGCATATAAATAGTCGCCTAGGCCATCTCTCCTTCGAATACCCTGGATCAGTTGGGGCTGGTCCCCGGCAGGTGGCGACCGAACAGGGACCTCAGGAGGCAATACTCAAAGAGCTGAGCAGACACGAACCACGCAATCAGCAGGCAATAAGCATGGAGCTCAGCAGTGACGAATCATGCTGCTCAACTGGCAATAATCAAGCACGTGACCAGGCAGGAATCACGCAGCTCAGCTGGCAATTGTCAAGCAGATGAGCCGACAGGAATCACGCAGCTCAGATGGCAATTGTCATGCAGATGAGCCGGCAGGAATCACGCAGCTCAGCAGGCCCTGATCACGTGACTCTGCAGGCACTGATCACGTGGCTGATCAAGTCCAGATCACGTGACTGAGCATGCACTGATCACGTGGCTATCATGCACTGATGACGTGACTGCGCATGCACTGATGACGTGGCTGATCGGGCACTGATCACATGGCTCATCATGCACTGATCACGTGTTTATCAGGCAATGATCAGTGACTGACAGGCGCTGATCATGGGACTGTGCACGCACTGATCACGTGGCTATCATGCACTGATCACGTGACTGCGCATGCACTGATGACGTGGCTGTTCGGGCACTGATCACGTGTTTATCAGGCAGTGATCAGTGACTGACAGGCGCTGATCAGGGGACTGTGCACGCACTGATCAGGTGGCTGATCAGGAACTGACCACCTGACCGCGCATGCAGTGATCACGTGGCTGGTCGTTCACTGATCACGTGTTTATCATACGGTGATCACGTGACTGAGAGGCGCTGATCACGTGACTGTGCCGTCAGTGATCACGTGGCTGAGCAGGCACTGATATCGTGACTGAGCATGCACTGATCATGTGCCGGGAGCCGGGGAGGCATTCCACTCTGGACAAAGGTCATGAGGAAGGAGGCTCGGCATACGCAAATGCGGGATCGAGCCTCAGGAGTCCACCCGGATATTCTCGAGCATCTCCCCCAAAAAACCGGAGTCTGCCTACTGTATTGCTTTGTGCTCTCACCTCTGATTTCACTGGGGGCTGTCCCCCACCACCATCTCGCTCTCTCTGTCAAAGAGTTAACTTACAGCTCCAATTCATAAAGTTCCTTGTCATTCTTCCCTTTAACTTCCAGCTGAGTCTCCATCTGGAGCGCGGAACCCACCACGCTTACTAATTATGCCTGGGCTGCTAAGACCCACTCGAGAAGGTGTCTAGGGTGAGGCACCTTTCGCTATTCGAGAGGGCGCCTGCGGCCTACGTAAGTGGTGCAAACTTCTTGTCTTGAAGTTTGATTGGTCTTCCGCGTAAACCAAGCTACTCAGTCTCTTTTCTCCACCGAATTTTCCTACTGAGCTCTCCTCATACTATTATTCTTGACATCTCTGATTAGCATATAAATAGTCGCCTAGGCCATCTCTCCTTCGAATACCCTGGATCAGTTGGGGCTGGTCCCCGGCAGGTGGCGACCGAACAGGGACCTCAGGAGGCAATACTCAAAGAGCTGAGCAGACACGAACCACGCAATCAGCAGGCAATAAGCATGGAGCTCAGCAGTGACGAATCATGCTGCTCAACTGGCAATAATCAAGCACGTGACCAGGCAGGAATCACGCAGCTCAGCTGGCAATTGTCAAGCAGATGAGCCGACAGGAATCACGCAGCTCAGATGGCAATTGTCATGCAGATGAGCCGGCAGGAATCACGCAGCTCAGCAGGCCCTGATCACGTGACTCTGCAGGCACTGATCACGTGGCTGATCAAGTCCAGATCACGTGACTGAGCATGCACTGATCACGTGGCTATCATGCACTGATGACGTGACTGCGCATGCACTGATGACGTGGCTGATCGGGCACTGATCACATGGCTCATCATGCACTGATCACGTGTTTATCAGGCAATGATCAGTGACTGACAGGCGCTGATCATGGGACTGTGCACGCACTGATCACGTGGCTATCATGCACTGATCACGTGACTGCGCATGCACTGATGACGTGGCTGTTCGGGCACTGATCACGTGTTTATCAGGCAGTGATCAGTGACTGACAGGCGCTGATCAGGGGACTGTGCACGCACTGATCAGGTGGCTGATCAGGAACTGACCACCTGACCGCGCATGCAGTGATCACGTGGCTGGTCGTTCACTGATCACGTGTTTATCATACGGTGATCACGTGACTGAGAGGCGCTGATCACGTGACTGTGCCGTCAGTGATCACGTGGCTGAGCAGGCACTGATATCGTGACTGAGCATGCACTGATCATGTGCCGGGAGCCGGGGAGGCATTCCACTCTGGACAAAGGTCATGAGGAAGGAGGCTCGGCATACGCAAATGCGGGATCGAGCCTCAGGAGTCCACCCGGATATTCTCGAGCATCTCCCCCCAAAAAAACCGGAGTCTGCCTACTGTATTGCTTTGTGCTCTCACCTCTGATTTCACTGGGGGCTGTCCCCCACCACCATCTCGCTCTCTCTGTCAAAGAGTTAACTTACAGCTCCAATTCATAAAGTTCCTTGTCATTCTTCCCTTTAACTTCCAGCTGAGTCTCCATCTGGAGCGCGGAACCCACCACGCTTACTAATTATGCCTGGGCTGCTAAGACCCACTCGAGAAGGTGTCTAGGGTGAGGCACCTTTCGCTATTCGAGAGGGCGCCTGCGGCCTACGTAAGTGGTGCAAACTTCTTGTCTTGAAGTTTGATTGGTCTTCCGCGTAAACCAAGCTACTCAGTCTCTTTTCTCCACCGAATTTTCCTACTGAGCTCTCCTCATACTATTATTCTTGACATCTCTGATTAGCATATAAATAGTCGCCTAGGCCATCTCTCCTTCGAATACCCTGGATCAGTTGGGGCTGGTCCCCGGCAGGTGGCGACCGAACAGGGACCTCAGGAGGCAATACTCAAAGAGCTGAGCAGACACGAACCACGCAATCAGCAGGCAATAAGCATGGAGCTCAGCAGTGACGAATCATGCTGCTCAACTGGCAATAATCAAGCACGTGACCAGGCAGGAATCACGCAGCTCAGCTGGCAATTGTCAAGCAGATGAGCCGACAGGAATCACGCAGCTCAGATGGCAATTGTCATGCAGATGAGCCGGCAGGAATCACGCAGCTCAGCAGGCCCTGATCACGTGACTCTGCAGGCACTGATCACGTGGCTGATCAAGTCCAGATCACGTGACTGAGCATGCACTGATCACGTGGCTATCATGCACTGATGACGTGACTGCGCATGCACTGATGACGTGGCTGATCGGGCACTGATCACATGGCTCATCATGCACTGATCACGTGTTTATCAGGCAATGATCAGTGACTGACAGGCGCTGATCATGGGACTGTGCACGCACTGATCACGTGGCTATCATGCACTGATCACGTGACTGCGCATGCACTGATGACGTGGCTGTTCGGGCACTGATCACGTGTTTATCAGGCAGTGATCAGTGACTGACAGGCGCTGATCAGGGGACTGTGCACGCACTGATCAGGTGGCTGATCAGGAACTGACCACCTGACCGCGCATGCAGTGATCACGTGGCTGGTCGTTCACTGATCACGTGTTTATCATACGGTGATCACGTGACTGAGAGGCGCTGATCACGTGACTGTGCCGTCAGTGATCACGTGGCTGAGCAGGCACTGATATCGTGACTGAGCATGCACTGATCATGTGCCGGGAGCCGGGGAGGCATTCCACTCTGGACAAAGGTCATGAGGAAGGAGGCTCGGCATACGCAAATGCGGGATCGAGCCTCAGGAGTCCACCCGGATATTCTCGAGCATCTCCCCCAAAAAAACCGGAGTCTGCCTACTGTATTGCTTTGTGCTCTCACCTCTGATTTCACTGGGGGCTGTCCCCCACCACCATCTCGCTCTCTCTGTCAAAGAGTTAACTTACAGCTCCAATTCATAAAGTTCCTTGTCATTCTTCCCTTTAACTTCCAGCTGAGTCTCCATCTGGAGCGCGGAACCCACCACGCTTACTAATTATGCCTGGGCTGCTAAGACCCACTCGAGAAGGTGTCTAGGGTGAGGCACCTTTCGCTATTCGAGAGGGCGCCTGCGGCCTACGTAAGTGGTGCAAACTTCTTGTCTTGAAGTTTGATTGGTCTTCCGCGTAAACCAAGCTACTCAGTCTCTTTTCTCCACCGAATTTTCCTACTGAGCTCTCCTCATACTATTATTCTTGACATCTCTGATTAGCATATAAATAGTCGCCTAGGCCATCTCTCCTTCGAATACCCTGGATCAGTTGGGGCTGGTCCCCGGCAGGTGGCGACCGAACAGGGACCTCAGGAGGCAATACTCAAAGAGCTGAGCAGACACGAACCACGCAATCAGCAGGCAATAAGCATGGAGCTCAGCAGTGACGAATCATGCTGCTCAACTGGCAATAATCAAGCACGTGACCAGGCAGGAATCACGCAGCTCAGCTGGCAATTGTCAAGCAGATGAGCCGACAGGAATCACGCAGCTCAGATGGCAATTGTCATGCAGATGAGCCGGCAGGAATCACGCAGCTCAGCAGGCCCTGATCACGTGACTCTGCAGGCACTGATCACGTGGCTGATCAAGTCCAGATCACGTGACTGAGCATGCACTGATCACGTGGCTATCATGCACTGATGACGTGACTGCGCATGCACTGATGACGTGGCTGATCGGGCACTGATCACATGGCTCATCATGCACTGATCACGTGTTTATCAGGCAATGATCAGTGACTGACAGGCGCTGATCATGGGACTGTGCACGCACTGATCACGTGGCTATCATGCACTGATCACGTGACTGCGCATGCACTGATGACGTGGCTGTTCGGGCACTGATCACGTGTTTATCAGGCAGTGATCAGTGACTGACAGGCGCTGATCAGGGGACTGTGCACGCACTGATCAGGTGGCTGATCAGGAACTGACCACCTGACCGCGCATGCAGTGATCACGTGGCTGGTCGTTCACTGATCACGTGTTTATCATACGGTGATCACGTGACTGAGAGGCGCTGATCACGTGACTGTGCCGTCAGTGATCACGTGGCTGAGCAGGCACTGATATCGTGACTGAGCATGCACTGATCATGTGCCGGGAGCCGGGGAGGCATTCCACTCTGGACAAAGGTCATGAGGAAGGAGGCTCGGCATACGCAAATGCGGGATCGAGCCTCAGGAGTCCACCCGGATATTCTCGAGCATCTCCCCCAAAAAACCGGAGTCTGCCTACTGTATTGCTTTGTGCTCTCACCTCTGATTTCACTGGGGGCTGTCCCCCACCACCATCTCGCTCTCTCTGTCAAAGAGTTAACTTACAGCTCCAATTCATAAAGTTCCTTGTCATTCTTCCCTTTAACTTCCAGCTGAGTCTCCATCTGGAGCGCGGAACCCACCACGCTTACTAATTATGCCTGGGCTGCTAAGACCCACTCGAGAAGGTGTCTAGGGTGAGGCACCTTTCGCTATTCGAGAGGGCGCCTGCGGCCTACGTAAGTGGTGCAAACTTCTTGTCTTGAAGTTTGATTGGTCTTCCGCGTAAACCAAGCTACTCAGTCTCTTTTCTCCACCGAATTTTCCTACTGAGCTCTCCTCATACTATTATTCTTGACATCTCTGATTAGCATATAAATAGTCGCCTAGGCCATCTCTCCTTCGAATACCCTGGATCAGTTGGGGCTGGTCCCCGGCAGGTGGCGACCGAACAGGGACCTCAGGAGGCAATACTCAAAGAGCTGAGCAGACACGAACCACGCAATCAGCAGGCAATAAGCATGGAGCTCAGCAGTGACGAATCATGCTGCTCAACTGGCAATAATCAAGCACGTGACCAGGCAGGAATCACGCAGCTCAGCTGGCAATTGTCAAGCAGATGAGCCGACAGGAATCACGCAGCTCAGATGGCAATTGTCATGCAGATGAGCCGGCAGGAATCACGCAGCTCAGCAGGCCCTGATCACGTGACTCTGCAGGCACTGATCACGTGGCTGATCAAGTCCAGATCACGTGACTGAGCATGCACTGATCACGTGGCTATCATGCACTGATGACGTGACTGCGCATGCACTGATGACGTGGCTGATCGGGCACTGATCACATGGCTCATCATGCACTGATCACGTGTTTATCAGGCAATGATCAGTGACTGACAGGCGCTGATCATGGGACTGTGCACGCACTGATCACGTGGCTATCATGCACTGATCACGTGACTGCGCATGCACTGATGACGTGGCTGTTCGGGCACTGATCACGTGTTTATCAGGCAGTGATCAGTGACTGACAGGCGCTGATCAGGGGACTGTGCACGCACTGATCAGGTGGCTGATCAGGAACTGACCACCTGACCGCGCATGCAGTGATCACGTGGCTGGTCGTTCACTGATCACGTGTTTATCATACGGTGATCACGTGACTGAGAGGCGCTGATCACGTGACTGTGCCGTCAGTGATCACGTGGCTGAGCAGGCACTGATATCGTGACTGAGCATGCACTGATCATGTGCCGGGAGCCGGGGAGGCATTCCACTCTGGACAAAGGTCATGAGGAAGGAGGCTCGGCATACGCAAATGCGGGATCGAGCCTCAGGAGTCCACCCGGATATTCTCGAGCATCTCCCCCAAAAAACCGGAGTCTGCCTACTGTATTGCTTTGTGCTCTCACCTCTGATTTCACTGGGGGCTGTCCCCCACCACCATCTCGCTCTCTCTGTCAAAGAGTTAACTTACAGCTCCAATTCATAAAGTTCCTTGTCATTCTTCCCTTTAACTTCCAGCTGAGTCTCCATCTGGAGCGCGGAACCCACCACGCTTACTAATTATGCCTGGGCTGCTAAGACCCACTCGAGAAGGTGTCTAGGGTGAGGCACCTTTCGCTATTCGAGAGGGCGCCTGCGGCCTACGTAAGTGGTGCAAACTTCTTGTCTTGAAGTTTGATTGGTCTTCCGCGTAAACCAAGCTACTCAGTCTCTTTTCTCCACCGAATTTTCCTACTGAGCTCTCCTCATACTATTATTCTTGACATCTCTGATTAGCATATAAATAGTCGCCTAGGCCATCTCTCCTTCGAATACCCTGGATCAGTTGGGGCTGGTCCCCGGCAGGTGGCGACCGAACAGGGACCTCAGGAGGCAATACTCAAAGAGCTGAGCAGACACGAACCACGCAATCAGCAGGCAATAAGCATGGAGCTCAGCAGTGACGAATCATGCTGCTCAACTGGCAATAATCAAGCACGTGACCAGGCAGGAATCACGCAGCTCAGCTGGCAATTGTCAAGCAGATGAGCCGACAGGAATCACGCAGCTCAGCTGGCAATTGTCATGCAGATGAGCCGGCAGGAATCACGCAGCTCAGCAGGCCCTGATCACGTGACTCTGCAGGCACTGATCACGTGGCTGATCAAGTCCAGATCACGTGACTGAGCATGCACTGATCACGTGGCTATCATGCACTGATGACGTGACTGCGCATGCACTGATGACGTGGCTGATCGGGCACTGATCACATGGCTCATCATGCACTGATCACGTGTTTATCAGGCAATGATCAGTGACTGACAGGCGCTGATCATGGGACTGTGCACGCACTGATCACGTGGCTATCATGCACTGATCACGTGACTGCGCATGCACTGATGACGTGGCTGTTCGGGCACTGATCACGTGTTTATCAGGCAGTGATCAGTGACTGACAGGCGCTGATCAGGGGACTGTGCACGCACTGATCAGGTGGCTGATCAGGAACTGACCACCTGACCGCGCATGCAGTGATCACGTGGCTGGTCGTTCACTGATCACGTGTTTATCATACGGTGATCACGTGACTGAGAGGCGCTGATCACGTGACTGTGCCGTCAGTGATCACGTGGCTGAGCAGGCACTGATATCGTGACTGAGCATGCACTGATCATGTGCCGGGAGCCGGGGAGGCATTCCACTCTGGACAAAGGTCATGAGGAAGGAGGCTCGGCATACGCAAATGCGGGATCGAGCCTCAGGAGTCCACCCGGATATTCTCGAGCATCTCCCCCCAAAAAACCGGAGTCTGCCTACTGTATTGCTTTGTGCTCTCACCTCTGATTTCACTGGGGGCTGTCCCCCACCACCATCTCGCTCTCTCTGTCAAAGAGTTAACTTACAGCTCCAATTCATAAAGTTCCTTGTCATTCTTCCCTTTAACTTCCAGCTGAGTCTCCATCTGGAGCGCGGAACCCACCACGCTTACTAATTATGCCTGGGCTGCTAAGACCCACTCGAGAAGGTGTCTAGGGTGAGGCACCTTTCGCTATTCGAGAGGGCGCCTGCGGCCTACGTAAGTGGTGCAAACTTCTTGTCTTGAAGTTTGATTGGTCTTCCGCGTAAACCAAGCTACTCAGTCTCTTTTCTCCACCGAATTTTCCTACTGAGCTCTCCTCATACTATTATTCTTGACATCTCTGATTAGCATATAAATAGTCGCCTAGGCCATCTCTCCTTCGAATACCCTGGATCAGTTGGGGCTGGTCCCCGGCAGGTGGCGACCGAACAGGGACCTCAGGAGGCAATACTCAAAGAGCTGAGCAGACACGAACCACGCAATCAGCAGGCAATAAGCATGGAGCTCAGCAGTGACGAATCATGCTGCTCAACTGGCAATAATCAAGCACGTGACCAGGCAGGAATCACGCAGCTCAGCTGGCAATTGTCAAGCAGATGAGCCGACAGGAATCACGCAGCTCAGATGGCAATTGTCATGCAGATGAGCCGGCAGGAATCACGCAGCTCAGCAGGCCCTGATCACGTGACTCTGCAGGCACTGATCACGTGGCTGATCAAGTCCAGATCACGTGACTGAGCATGCACTGATCACGTGGCTATCATGCACTGATGACGTGACTGCGCATGCACTGATGACGTGGCTGATCGGGCACTGATCACATGGCTCATCATGCACTGATCACGTGTTTATCAGGCAATGATCAGTGACTGACAGGCGCTGATCATGGGACTGTGCACGCACTGATCACGTGGCTATCATGCACTGATCACGTGACTGCGCATGCACTGATGACGTGGCTGTTCGGGCACTGATCACGTGTTTATCAGGCAGTGATCAGTGACTGACAGGCGCTGATCAGGGGACTGTGCACGCACTGATCAGGTGGCTGATCAGGAACTGACCACCTGACCGCGCATGCAGTGATCACGTGGCTGGTCGTTCACTGATCACGTGTTTATCATACGGTGATCACGTGACTGAGAGGCGCTGATCACGTGACTGTGCCGTCAGTGATCACGTGGCTGAGCAGGCACTGATATCGTGACTGAGCATGCACTGATCATGTGCCGGGAGCCGGGGAGGCATTCCACTCTGGACAAAGGTCATGAGGAAGGAGGCTCGGCATACGCAAATGCGGGATCGAGCCTCAGGAGTCCACCCGGATATTCTCGAGCATCTCCCCCAAAAAACCGGAGTCTGCCTACTGTATTGCTTTGTGCTCTCACCTCTGATTTCACTGGGGGCTGTCCCCCACCACCATCTCGCTCTCTCTGTCAAAGAGTTAACTTACAGCTCCAATTCATAAAGTTCCTTGTCATTCTTCCCTTTAACTTCCAGCTGAGTCTCCATCTGGAGCGCGGAACCCACCACGCTTACTAATTATGCCTGGGCTGCTAAGACCCACTCGAGAAGGTGTCTAGGGTGAGGCACCTTTCGCTATTCGAGAGGGCGCCTGCGGCCTACGTAAGTGGTGCAAACTTCTTGTCTTGAAGTTTGATTGGTCTTCCGCGTAAACCAAGCTACTCAGTCTCTTTTCTCCACCGAATTTTCCTACTGAGCTCTCCTCATACTATTATTCTTGACATCTCTGATTAGCATATAAATAGTCGCCTAGGCCATCTCTCCTTCGAATACCCTGGATCAGTTGGGGCTGGTCCCCGGCAGGTGGCGACCGAACAGGGACCTCAGGAGGCAATACTCAAAGAGCTGAGCAGACACGAACCACGCAATCAGCAGGCAATAAGCATGGAGCTCAGCAGTGACGAATCATGCTGCTCAACTGGCAATAATCAAGCACGTGACCAGGCAGGAATCACGCAGCTCAGCTGGCAATTGTCAAGCAGATGAGCCGACAGGAATCACGCAGCTCAGATGGCAATTGTCATGCAGATGAGCCGGCAGGAATCACGCAGCTCAGCAGGCCCTGATCACGTGACTCTGCAGGCACTGATCACGTGGCTGATCAAGTCCAGATCACGTGACTGAGCATGCACTGATCACGTGGCTATCATGCACTGATGACGTGACTGCGCATGCACTGATGACGTGGCTGATCGGGCACTGATCACATGGCTCATCATGCACTGATCACGTGTTTATCAGGCAATGATCAGTGACTGACAGGCGCTGATCATGGGACTGTGCACGCACTGATCACGTGGCTATCATGCACTGATCACGTGACTGCGCATGCACTGATGACGTGGCTGTTCGGGCACTGATCACGTGTTTATCAGGCAGTGATCAGTGACTGACAGGCGCTGATCAGGGGACTGTGCACGCACTGATCAGGTGGCTGATCAGGAACTGACCACCTGACCGCGCATGCAGTGATCACGTGGCTGGTCGTTCACTGATCACGTGTTTATCATACGGTGATCACGTGACTGAGAGGCGCTGATCACGTGACTGTGCCGTCAGTGATCACGTGGCTGAGCAGGCACTGATATCGTGACTGAGCATGCACTGATCATGTGCCGGGAGCCGGGGAGGCATTCCACTCTGGACAAAGGTCATGAGGAAGGAGGCTCGGCATACGCAAATGCGGGATCGAGCCTCAGGAGTCCACCCGGATATTCTCGAGCATCTCCCCCCAAAAAACCGGAGTCTGCCTACTGTATTGCTTTGTGCTCTCACCTCTGATTTCACTGGGGGCTGTCCCCCACCACCATCTCGCTCTCTCTGTCAAAGAGTTAACTTACAGCTCCAATTCATAAAGTTCCTTGTCATTCTTCCCTTTAACTTCCAGCTGAGTCTCCATCTGGAGCGCGGAACCCACCACGCTTACTAATTATGCCTGGGCTGCTAAGACCCACTCGAGAAGGTGTCTAGGGTGAGGCACCTTTCGCTATTCGAGAGGGCGCCTGCGGCCTACGTAAGTGGTGCAAACTTCTTGTCTTGAAGTTTGATTGGTCTTCCGCGTAAACCAAGCTACTCAGTCTCTTTTCTCCACCGAATTTTCCTACTGAGCTCTCCTCATACTATTATTCTTGACATCTCTGATTAGCATATAAATAGTCGCCTAGGCCATCTCTCCTTCGAATACCCTGGATCAGTTGGGGCTGGTCCCCGGCAGGTGGCGACCGAACAGGGACCTCAGGAGGCAATACTCAAAGAGCTGAGCAGACACGAACCACGCAATCAGCAGGCAATAAGCATGGAGCTCAGCAGTGACGAATCATGCTGCTCAACTGGCAATAATCAAGCACGTGACCAGGCAGGAATCACGCAGCTCAGCTGGCAATTGTCAAGCAGATGAGCCGACAGGAATCACGCAGCTCAGCTGGCAATTGTCATGCAGATGAGCCGGCAGGAATCACGCAGCTCAGCAGGCCCTGATCACGTGACTCTGCAGGCACTGATCACGTGGCTGATCAAGTCCAGATCACGTGACTGAGCATGCACTGATCACGTGGCTATCATGCACTGATGACGTGACTGCGCATGCACTGATGACGTGGCTGATCGGGCACTGATCACATGGCTCATCATGCACTGATCACGTGTTTATCAGGCAATGATCAGTGACTGACAGGCGCTGATCATGGGACTGTGCACGCACTGATCACGTGGCTATCATGCACTGATCACGTGACTGCGCATGCACTGATGACGTGGCTGTTCGGGCACTGATCACGTGTTTATCAGGCAGTGATCAGTGACTGACAGGCGCTGATCAGGGGACTGTGCACGCACTGATCAGGTGGCTGATCAGGAACTGACCACCTGACCGCGCATGCAGTGATCACGTGGCTGGTCGTTCACTGATCACGTGTTTATCATACGGTGATCACGTGACTGAGAGGCGCTGATCACGTGACTGTGCCGTCAGTGATCACGTGGCTGAGCAGGCACTGATATCGTGACTGAGCATGCACTGATCATGTGCCGGGAGCCGGGGAGGCATTCCACTCTGGACAAAGGTCATGAGGAAGGAGGCTCGGCATACGCAAATGCGGGATCGAGCCTCAGGAGTCCACCCGGATATTCTCGAGCATCTCCCCCCAAAAACCGGAGTCTGCCTACTGTATTGCTTTGTGCTCTCACCTCTGATTTCACTGGGGGCTGTCCCCCACCACCATCTCGCTCTCTCTGTCAAAGAGTTAACTTACAGCTCCAATTCATAAAGTTCCTTGTCATTCTTCCCTTTAACTTCCAGCTGAGTCTCCATCTGGAGCGCGGAACCCACCACGCTTACTAATTATGCCTGGGCTGCTAAGACCCACTCGAGAAGGTGTCTAGGGTGAGGCACCTTTCGCTATTCGAGAGGGCGCCTGCGGCCTACGTAAGTGGTGCAAACTTCTTGTCTTGAAGTTTGATTGGTCTTCCGCGTAAACCAAGCTACTCAGTCTCTTTTCTCCACCGAATTTTCCTACTGAGCTCTCCTCATACTATTATTCTTGACATCTCTGATTAGCATATAAATAGTCGCCTAGGCCATCTCTCCTTCGAATACCCTGGATCAGTTGGGGCTGGTCCCCGGCAGGTGGCGACCGAACAGGGACCTCAGGAGGCAATACTCAAAGAGCTGAGCAGACACGAACCACGCAATCAGCAGGCAATAAGCATGGAGCTCAGCAGTGACGAATCATGCTGCTCAACTGGCAATAATCAAGCACGTGACCAGGCAGGAATCACGCAGCTCAGCTGGCAATTGTCAAGCAGATGAGCCGACAGGAATCACGCAGCTCAGATGGCAATTGTCATGCAGATGAGCCGGCAGGAATCACGCAGCTCAGCAGGCCCTGATCACGTGACTCTGCAGGCACTGATCACGTGGCTGATCAAGTCCAGATCACGTGACTGAGCATGCACTGATCACGTGGCTATCATGCACTGATGACGTGACTGCGCATGCACTGATGACGTGGCTGATCGGGCACTGATCACATGGCTCATCATGCACTGATCACGTGTTTATCAGGCAATGATCAGTGACTGACAGGCGCTGATCATGGGACTGTGCACGCACTGATCACGTGGCTATCATGCACTGATCACGTGACTGCGCATGCACTGATGACGTGGCTGTTCGGGCACTGATCACGTGTTTATCAGGCAGTGATCAGTGACTGACAGGCGCTGATCAGGGGACTGTGCACGCACTGATCAGGTGGCTGATCAGGAACTGACCACCTGACCGCGCATGCAGTGATCACGTGGCTGGTCGTTCACTGATCACGTGTTTATCATACGGTGATCACGTGACTGAGAGGCGCTGATCACGTGACTGTGCCGTCAGTGATCACGTGGCTGAGCAGGCACTGATATCGTGACTGAGCATGCACTGATCATGTGCCGGGAGCCGGGGAGGCATTCCACTCTGGACAAAGGTCATGAGGAAGGAGGCTCGGCATACGCAAATGCGGGATCGAGCCTCAGGAGTCCACCCGGATATTCTCGAGCATCTCCCCCCAAAAAAACCGGAGTCTGCCTACTGTATTGCTTTGTGCTCTCACCTCTGATTTCACTGGGGGCTGTCCCCCACCACCATCTCGCTCTCTCTGTCAAAGAGTTAACTTACAGCTCCAATTCATAAAGTTCCTTGTCATTCTTCCCTTTAACTTCCAGCTGAGTCTCCATCTGGAGCGCGGAACCCACCACGCTTACTAATTATGCCTGGGCTGCTAAGACCCACTCGAGAAGGTGTCTAGGGTGAGGCACCTTTCGCTATTCGAGAGGGCGCCTGCGGCCTACGTAAGTGGTGCAAACTTCTTGTCTTGAAGTTTGATTGGTCTTCCGCGTAAACCAAGCTACTCAGTCTCTTTTCTCCACCGAATTTTCCTACTGAGCTCTCCTCATACTATTATTCTTGACATCTCTGATTAGCATATAAATAGTCGCCTAGGCCATCTCTCCTTCGAATACCCTGGATCAGTTGGGGCTGGTCCTCGGCAGGTGGCGACCGAACAGGGACCTCAGGAGGCAATACTCAAAGAGCTGAGCAGACACGAACCACGCAATCAGCAGGCAATAAGCATGGAGCTCAGCAGTGACGAATCATGCTGCTCAACTGGCAATAATCAAGCACGTGACCAGGCAGGAATCACGCAGCTCAGCTGGCAATTGTCAAGCAGATGAGCCGACAGGAATCACGCAGCTCAGATGGCAATTGTCATGCAGATGAGCCGGCAGGAATCACGCAGCTCAGCAGGCCCTGATCACGTGACTCTGCAGGCACTGATCACGTGGCTGATCAAGTCCAGATCACGTGACTGAGCATGCACTGATCACGTGGCTATCATGCACTGATGACGTGACTGCGCATGCACTGATGACGTGGCTGATCGGGCACTGATCACATGGCTCATCATGCACTGATCACGTGTTTATCAGGCAATGATCAGTGACTGACAGGCGCTGATCATGGGACTGTGCACGCACTGATCACGTGGCTATCATGCACTGATCACGTGACTGCGCATGCACTGATGACGTGGCTGTTCGGGCACTGATCACGTGTTTATCAGGCAGTGATCAGTGACTGACAGGCGCTGATCAGGGGACTGTGCACGCACTGATCAGGTGGCTGATCAGGAACTGACCACCTGACCGCGCATGCAGTGATCACGTGGCTGGTCGTTCACTGATCACGTGTTTATCATACGGTGATCACGTGACTGACAGGCGCTGATCACGTGACTGTGCCGTCAGTGATCACGTAGCTGAGCAGGCACTGATATCGTGACTGAGCATGCACTGATCATGTGCCGGGAGCCGGGGAGGCATTCCACTCTGGACAAAGGTCATGAGGAAGGAGGCTCGGCATACGCAAATGCGGGATCGAGCCTCAGGAGTCCACCCGGATGTTCTCGAGCATCTCCCCCCAAAAAACCGGAGTCTGCCTACTGTATTGCTTTGTGCTCTCACCTCTGATTTCACTGGGGGCTGTCCCCCACCACCATCTCGCTCTCTCTGTCAAAGAGTTAACTTACAGCTCCAATTCTTAAAGTTCCTTGTCATTCTTCCCTTTAACTTCCAGCTGAGTCTCCATCTGGAGCGTGGAAACCACCACGCTTACTAATTATGCCTGGGCTGCTAAGACCCACTCGAGAAGGTGTCTAGGGTGAGGCACCTTTCGCTATTCGAGAGGGCGCCTGCGGCCTACGTAAGTGGTGCAAACTTCTTGTCTTGAAGTTTGATTGGTCTTCCGCGTAAACCAAGCTACTCAGTCTCTTTTCTCCACCGAATTTTCCTACTGAGCTCTCCTCATACTATTATTCTTGACATCTCTGATTAGCATATAAATAGTCGCCTAGGCCATCTCTCCCTCGAATACCCTGGATCAGTTGGGGCTGGTCCCCGGCAGGTGGCGACCGAACAGGGACCTCAGGAGGCAATACTCAAAGAGCTGAGCAGACACGAACCAGGCAATCAGCAGGCAATAAGCATGGAGCTCAGCAGTGACGAATCATGCTGCTCAACTGGCAATAATCAAGCACGTGACCAGGCAGGAATCACGCAGCTCAGCTGGCAATTGTCAAGCAGATGAGCCGACAGGAATCACGCAGCTCAGATGGCAATTGTCATGCAGATGAGCCGGCAGGAATCACGCAGCTCAGCAGGCCCTGACCACGTGACTCTGCAGGCACTGATCACGTGGCTGATCAAGTCCAGATCACGTGACTGAGCATGCACTGATCACGTGGCTATCATGCACTGATGACGTGACTGCGCATGCACTGATGACGTGGCTGATCGGGCACTGATCACATGGCTCATCATGCACTGATCACGTGTTTATCAGGCAATGATCAGTGACTGACAGGCGCTGATCATGGGACTGTGCACGCACTGATCACGTGGCTATCATGCACTGATCACGTGACTGCGCATGCACTGATGACGTGGCTGTTCGGGCACTGATCACGTGTTTATCAGGCAGTGATCAGTGACTGACAGGCGCTGATCAGGGGACTGTGCACGCACTGATCAGGTGGCTGATCAGGAACTGACCACCTGACCGCGCATGCAGTGATCACGTGGCTGGTCGTTCACTGATCACGTGTTTATCATACGGTGATCACGTGACTGAGAGGCGCTGATCACGTGACTGTGCCGTCAGTGATCACGTGGCTGAGCAGGCACTGATATCGTGACTGAGCATGCACTGATCATGTGCCGGGAGCCGGGGAGGCATTCCACTCTGGACAAAGGTCATGAGGAAGGAGGCTCGGCATACGCAAATGCGGGATCGAGCCTCAGGAGTCCACCCGGATATTCTCGAGCATCTCCCCCCAAAAACCGGAGTCTGCCTACTGTATTGCTTTGTGCTCTCACCTCTGATTTCACTGGGGGCTGTCCCCCACCACCATCTCGCTCTCTCTGTCAAAGAGTTAACTTACAGCTCCAATTCATAAAGTTCCTTGTCATTCTTCCCTTTAACTTCCAGCTGAGTCTCCATCTGGAGCGCGGAACCCACCACGCTTACTAATTATGCCTGGGCTGCTAAGACCCACTCGAGAAGGTGTCTAGGGTGAGGCACCTTTCGCTATTCGAGAGGGCGCCTGCGGCCTACGTAAGTGGTGCAAACTTCTTGTCTTGAAGTTTGATTGGTCTTCCGCGTAAACCAAGCTACTCAGTCTCTTTTCTCCACCGAATTTTCCTACTGAGCTCTCCTCATACTATTATTCTTGACATCTCTGATTAGCATATAAATAGTCGCCTAGGCCATCTCTCCTTCGAATACCCTGGATCAGTTGGGGCTGGTCCCCGGCAGGTGGCGACCGAACAGGGACCTCAGGAGGCAATACTCAAAGAGCTGAGCAGACACGAACCACGCAATCAGCAGGCAATAAGCATGGAGCTCAGCAGTGACGAATCATGCTGCTCAACTGGCAATAATCAAGCACGTGACCAGGCAGGAATCACGCAGCTCAGCTGGCAATTGTCAAGCAGATGAGCCGACAGGAATCACGCAGCTCAGCTGGCAATTGTCATGCAGATGAGCCGGCAGGAATCACGCAGCTCAGCAGGCCCTGATCACGTGACTCTGCAGGCACTGATCACGTGGCTGATCAAGTCCAGATCACGTGACTGAGCATGCACTGATCACGTGGCTATCATGCACTGATGACGTGACTGCGCATGCACTGATGACGTGGCTGATCGGGCACTGATCACATGGCTCATCATGCACTGATCACGTGTTTATCAGGCAATGATCAGTGACTGACAGGCGCTGATCATGGGACTGTGCACGCACTGATCACGTGGCTATCATGCACTGATCACGTGACTGCGCATGCACTGATGACGTGGCTGTTCGGGCACTGATCACGTGTTTATCAGGCAGTGATCAGTGACTGACAGGCGCTGATCAGGGGACTGTGCACGCACTGATCAGGTGGCTGATCAGGAACTGACCACCTGACCGCGCATGCAGTGATCACGTGGCTGGTCGTTCACTGATCACGTGTTTATCATACGGTGATCACGTGACTGAGAGGCGCTGATCACGTGACTGTGCCGTCAGTGATCACGTGGCTGAGCAGGCACTGATATCGTGACTGAGCATGCACTGATCATGTGCCGGGAGCCGGGGAGGCATTCCACTCTGGACAAAGGTCATGAGGAAGGAGGCTCGGCATACGCAAATGCGGGATCGAGCCTCAGGAGTCCACCCGGATATTCTCGAGCATCTCCCCCCAAAAAAACCGGAGTCTGCCTACTGTATTGCTTTGTGCTCTCACCTCTGATTTCACTGGGGGCTGTCCCCCACCACCATCTCGCTCTCTCTGTCAAAGAGTTAACTTAGAGCTCCAATTCATAAAGTTCCTTGTCATTCTTCCCTTTAACTTCCAGCTGAGCTCCATCTGGAGCTGGTCCCACCAGGTGGTCACCCGAACAGGGACCTCAGGAGGCAATACTCAAAGAGCTGAGCAGACACGAACCACGCAATCAGCAGGCAATAAGCATGGAGCTCAGCAGTGACGAATCATGCTGCTCAACTGGCAATAATCAAGCACGTGACCAGGCAGGAATCACGCAGCTCAGCTGGCAATTGTCAAGCAGATGAGCCGACAGGAATCACGCAGCTCAGCTGGCAATTGTCATGCAGATGAGCCGGCAGGAATCACGCAGCTCAGCAGGCCCTGATCACGTGACTCTGCAGGCACTGATCACGTGGCTGATCAAGTCCAGATCACGTGACTGAGCATGCACTGATCACGTGGCTATCATGCACTGATGACGTGACTGCGCATGCACTGATGACGTGGCTGATCGGGCACTGATCACATGGCTCATCATGCACTGATCACGTGTTTATCAGGCAATGATCAGTGACTGACAGGCGCTGATCATGGGACTGTGCACGCACTGATCACGTGGCTATCATGCACTGATCACGTGACTGCGCATGCACTGATGACGTGTCTGTTCGGGCACTGATCACGTGTTTATCAGGCAGTGATCAGTGACTGACAGGCGCTGATCAGGGGACTGTGCACGCACTGATCAGGTGGCTGATCAGGAACTGACCACCTGACCGCGCATGCAGTGATCACGTGGCTGGTCGTTCACTGATCACGTGTTTATCATACGGTGATCACGTGACTGAGAGGCGCTGATCACGTGACTGTGCCGTCAGTGATCACGTGGCTGAGCAGGCACTGATATCGTGACTGAGCATGCACTGATCATGTGCCGGGAGCCGGGGAGGCATTCCACTCTGGACAAAGTTCATGAGGAAGGAGGCTCGGCATACGCAAATGCGGGATCGAGCCTCAGGAGGCCACCCGGATGTTCTCGAGCATCTCCCCCCCAAAAAAAAACCGGAGTCTGCCTACTGTATTGCTTTGTGCTCTCACCTCTGATTTCACTGGGGGCTGTCCCCCACCACCATCTCGCTCTCTCTGTCAAAGAGTTAACTTACAGCTCCAATTCATAAAGTTCCTTGTCATTCTTCCCTTTAACTTCCAGCTGAGTCTCCATCTGGAGCGCGGAACCCACCACGCTTACTAATTATGCCTGGGCTGCTAAGACCCACTCGAGAAGGTGTCTAGGGTGAGGCACCTTTCGCTATTCGAGAGGGCGCCTGCGGCCTACGTAAGTGGTGCAAACTTCTTGTCTTGAAGTTTGATTGGTCTTCCGCGTAAACCAAGCTACTCAGTCTCTTTTCTCCACCGAATTTTCCTACTGAGCTCTCCTCATACTATTATTCTTGACATCTCTGATTAGCATATAAATAGTCGCCTAGGCCATCTCTCCTTCGAATACCCTGGATCAGTTGGGGCTGGTCCTCGGCAGGTGGCGACCGAACAGGGACCTCAGGAGGCAATACTCAAAGAGCTGAGCAGACACGAACCACGCAATCAGCAGGCAATAAGCATGGAGCTCAGCAGTGACGAATCATGCTGCTCAACTGGCAATAATCAAGCACGTGACCAGGCAGGAATCACGCAGCTCAGCTGGCAATTGTCAAGCAGATGAGCCGACAGGAATCACGCAGCTCAGATGGCAATTGTCATGCAGATGAGCCGGCAGGAATCACGCAGCTCAGCAGGCCCTGATCACGTGACTCTGCAGGCACTGATCACGTGGCTGATCAAGTCCAGATCACGTGACTGAGCATGCACTGATCACGTGGCTATCATGCACTGATGACGTGACTGCGCATGCACTGATGACGTGGCTGATCGGGCACTGATCACATGGCTCATCATGCACTGATCACGTGTTTATCAGGCAATGATCAGTGACTGACAGGCGCTGATCATGGGACTGTGCACGCACTGATCACGTGGCTATCATGCACTGATCACGTGACTGCGCATGCACTGATGACGTGGCTGTTCGGGCACTGATCACGTGTTTATCAGGCAGTGATCAGTGACTGACAGGCGCTGATCAGGGACTGTGCACGCACTGATCAGGTGGCTGATCAGGAACTGACCACCTGACCGCGCATGCAGTGATCACGTGGCTGGTCGTTCACTGATCACGTGTTTATCATACGGTGATCACGTGACTGAGAGGCGCTGATCACGTGACTGTGCCGTCAGTGATCACGTGGCTGAGCAGGCACTGATATCGTGACTGAGCATGCACTGATCATGTGCCGGGAGCCGGGGAGGCATTCCACTCTGGACAAAGGTCATGAGGAAGGAGGCTCGGCATACGCAAATGCGGGATCGAGCCTCAGGAGTCCACCCGGATATTCTCGAGCATCTCCCCCCAAAAACCGGAGTCTGCCTACTGTATTGCTTTGTGCTCTCACCTCTGATTTCACTGGGGGCTGTCCCCCACCACCATCTCGCTCTCTCTGTCAAAGAGTTAACTTACAGCTCCAATTCATAAAGTTCCTTGTCATTCTTCCCTTTAACTTCCAGCTGAGTCTCCATCTGGAGCGCGGAACCCACCACGCTTACTAATTATGCCTGGGCTGCTAAGACCCACTCGAGAAGGTGTCTAGGGTGAGGCACCTTTCGCTATTCGAGAGGCGCCTGCGGCCTACGTAAGTGGTGCAAACTTCTTGTCTTGAAGTTTGATTGGTCTTCCGCGTAAACCAAGCTACTCAGTCTCTTTCTCCACCGAATTTTCCTACTGAGCTCTCCTCATACTATTATTCTTGACATCTCTGATTAGCATATAAATAGTCGCCTAGGCCATCTCTCCTTCGAATACCCTGGATCAGTTGGGGCTGGTCCCCGGCAGGTGGCGACCGAACAGGGACCTCAGGAGGCAATACTCAAAGAGCTGAGCAGACACGAACCACGCAATCAGCAGGCAATAAGCATGGAGCTCAGCAGTGACGAATCATGCTGCTCAACTGGCAATAATCAAGCACGTGACCAGGCAGGAATCACGCAGCTCAGCTGGCAATTGTCAAGCAGATGAGCCGACAGGAATCACGCAGCTCAGCTGGCAATTGTCATGCAAATGAGCCGGCAGGAATCACGCAGCTCAGCAGGCCCTGATCACGTGATTCTGCAGGCACTGATCACGTGGCTGATCAAGTCCAGATCACGTGACTGAGCATGCACTGATCACGTGGCTATCATGCACTGATGACGTGACTGCGCATGCACTGATGACGTGGCTGATCGGGCAGTGATCACATGGCTCATCATGCACTGATCACGTGTTTATCAGGCAGTGATCAGTGACTGACAGGCGCTGATCAGGGGACTGTGCACGCACTGATCAGGTGGCTGATCAGGAACTGACCACCTGACCGCGCATGCAGTGATCACGTGGCTGGTCGTTCACTGATCACGTGTTTATCATAGGTGATCACGTGACTGAGAGGCGCTGATCACGTGACTGTGCCATCAGTGATCACGTGGCTGAGCAGGCACTGATATGGTGACTGAGCATGCACTGATCATGTGCCGGGAGCCGGGGAGGCATTCCACTCTGGACAAAGGTCATGAGGAAGGAGGCTCGGCATACGCAAATTCGGGATCGAGCCTCAGGAGTCCACCCGGATATTCTCGAGCATCTCCCCCAAAAAAACCGGAGTCTGCCTACTGTATTGCTTTGTGCTCTCACCTCTGATTTCACTGGGGGCTGTCCCCACCACCATCTCGCTCTCTCTGTCAAAGAGTTAACTTACAGCTCCAATTCATAAAGTTCCTTGTCATTCTTCCCTTTAACTTCCAGCTGAGTCTCCATCTGGAGCGCGGAACCCACCACGCTTACTAATTATGCCTGGGCTGCTAAGACCCACTCGAGAAGGTGTCTAGGGTGAGGCACCTTTCGCTATTCGAGAGGGCGCCTGCGGCCTACGTAAGTGGTGCAAACTTCTTGTCTTGAAGTTTGATTGGTCTTCCGCGTAAACCAAGCTACTCAGTCTCTTTTCTCCACCGAATTTTCCTACTGAGCTCTCCTCATACTATTATTCTTGACATCTCTGATTAGCATATAAATAGTCGCCTAGGCCATCTCTCCTTCGAATACCCTGGATCAGTTGGGGCTGGTCCCCGGCAGGTGGCGACCGAACAGGGACCTCAGGAGGCAATACTCAAAGAGCTGAGCAGACACGAACCACGCAATCAGCAGGCAATAAGCATGGAGCTCAGCAGTGACGAATCATGCTGCTCAACTGGCAATAATCAAGCACGTGACCAGGCAGGAATCACGCAGCTCAGCTGGCAATTGTCAAGCAGATGAGCCGACAGGAATCACGCAGCTCAGCTGGCAATTGTCATGCAGATGAGCCGGCAGGAATCACGCAGCTCAGCAGGCCCTGATCACGTGACTCTGCAGGCACTGATCACGTGGCTGATCAAGTCCAGATCACGTGACTGAGCATGCACTGATCACGTGGCTATCATGCACTGATGACGTGACTGCGCATGCACTGATGACGTGGCTGATCGGGCACTGATCACATGGCTCATCATGCACTGATCACGTGTTTATCAGGCAATGATCAGTGACTGACAGGCGCTGATCATGGGACTGTGCACGCACTGATCACGTGGCTATCATGCACTGATCACGTGACTGCGCATGCACTGATGACGCGGCTGTTCGGGCACTGATCACGTGTTTATCAGGCAGTGATCAGTGACTGACAGGCGCTGATCAGGGGACTGTGCACGCACTGATCAGGTGGCTGATCAGGAACTGACCACCTGACCGCGCATGCAGTGATCACGTGGCTGGTCGTTCACTGATCACGTGTTTATCATACGGTGATCACGTGACTGAGAGGCGCTGATCACGTGACTGTGCCGTCAGTGATCACGTGGCTGAGCAGGCACTGATATCGTGACTGAGCATGCACTGATCATGTGCCGGGAGCCGGGGAGGCATTCCACTCTGGACAAAGGTCATGAGGAAGGAGGCTCGGCATACGCAAATGCGGGATCGAGCCTCAGGAGTCCACCCGGATGTTCTCGAGCATCTCCCCCAAAAACCGGAGTCTGCCTACTGTATTGCTTTGTGCTCTCACCTCTGATTTCACTGGGGGCTGTCCCCCACCACCATCTCGCTCTCTCTGTCAAAGAGTTAACTTACAGCTCCAATTCATAAAGTTCCTTGTCATTCTTCCCTTTAACTTCCAGCTGAGTCTCCATCTGGAGCGCGGAACCCACCACGCTTACTAATTATGCCTGGGCTGCTAAGACCCACTCGAGAAGGTGTCTAGGGTGAGGCACCTTTCGCTATTCGAGAGGGCGCCTGCGGCCTACGTAAGTGGTGCAAACTTCTTGTCTTGAAGTTTGATTGGTCTTCCGCGTAAACCAAGCTACTCAGTCTCTTTTCTCCACCGAATTTTCCTACTGAGCTCTCCTCATACTATTATTCTTGACATCTCTGATTAGCATATAAATAGTCGCCTAGGCCATCTCTCCTTCGAATACCCTGGATCAGTTGGGGCTGGTCCCCGGCAGGTGGCGACCGAACAGGGACCTCAGGAGGCAATACTCAAAGAGCTGAGCAGACACGAACCACGCAATCAGCAGGCAATAAGCATGGAGCTCAGCAGTGACGAATCATGCTGCTCAACTGGCAATAATCAAGCACGTGACCAGGCAGGAATCACGCAGCTCAGCTGGCAATTGTCAAGCAGATGAGCCGACAGGAATCACGCAGCTCAGCTGGCAATTGTCATGCAGATGAGCCAGGAATCACGCAGCTCAGCAGGCCCTGATCACGTGACTCTGCAGGCACTGATCACGTGGCTGATCAAGTCCAGATCACGTGACTGAGCATGCACTGATCACGTGGCTATCATGCACTGATGACGTGACTGCGCATGCACTGATGACGTGGCTGATCGGGCACTGATCACATGGCTCATCATGCACTGATCACGTGTTTATCAGGCAATGATCAGTGACTGACAGGCGCTGATCATGGGACTGTGCACGCACTGATCACGTGGCTATCATGCACTGATCACGTGACTGCGCATGCACTGATGACGTGGCTGTTCGGGCACTGATCACGTGTTTATCAGGCAGTGATCAGTGACTGACAGGCGCTGATCAGGGGACTGTGCACGCACTGATCAGGTGGCTGATCAGGAACTGACCACCTGAACGTGCATGCAGTGATCACGTGGCTGGTCGTTCACTGATCACGTGTTTATCATACGGTGATCACGTGACTGAGAGGCGCTGATCACGTGACTGTGCCGTCAGTGATCACGTGGCTGAGCAGGCACTGATATCGTGACTGAGCATGCACTGATCATGTGCCGGGAGCCGGGGAGGCATTCCACTCTGGACAAAGGTCATGAGGAAGGAGGCTCGGCATACGCAAATGCGGGATCGAGCCTCAGGAGTCCACCCGGATGTTCTCGAGCATCTCCCCCAAAAAAACCGGAGTCTGCCTACTGTATTGCTTTGTGCTCTCACCTCTGATTTCACTGGGGGCTGTCCCCCACCACCATCTCGCTCTCTCTGTCAAAGAGTTAACTTACAGCTCCAATTCATAAAGTTCCTTGTCATTCTTCCCTTTAACTTCCAGCTGAGTCTCCATCTGGAGCGCGGAACCCACCACGCTTACTAATTATGCCTGGGCTGCTAAGACCCACTCGAGAAGGTGTCTAGGGTGAGGCACCTTTCGCTATTCGAGAGGGTGCCTGCGGCCTACGTAAGTGGTGCAAACTTCTTGTCTTGAAGTTTGATTGGTCTTCCGTGTAAACCAAGCTACTCAGTCTCTTTTCTCCACCGAATTTTCCTACTGAGCTCTCCTCATACTATTATTCTTGACATCTCTGATTAGCATATAAATAGTCGCCTAGGCCATCTCTCCTTCGAATACCCTGGATCAGTTGGGGCTGGTCCCCGGCAGGTGGCGACCGAACAGGGACCTCAGGAGGCAATACTCAAAGAGCTGAGCAGACACGAACCACGCAATCAGCAGGCAATAAGCATGGAGCTCAGCAGTGACGAATCATGCTGCTCAACTGGCAATAATCAAGCACGTGACCAGGCAGGAATCACGCAGCTCAGCTGGCAATTGTCAAGCAGATGAGCCGACAGGAATCACGCAGCTCAGCTGGCAATTGTCATGCAGATGAGCCGGCAGGAATCACGCAGCTCAGCAGGCCCTGATCACGTGACTCTGCAGGCACTGATCACGTGGCTGATCAAGTCCAGATCACGTGACTGAGCATGCACTGATCACGTGGCTATCATGCACTGATGACGTGACTGCGCATGCACTGATGACGTGGCTGATCGGGCACTGATCACATGGCTCATCATGCACTGATCACGTGTTTATCAGGCAATGATCAGTGACTGACAGGCGCTGATCACTGTGCACGCACTGATCACGTGGCTATCATGCACTGATCACGTGATGCGCATGCACTGATGTTGTTCGGGCATCACGTGTTTATCAGGCAGTGATCAGTGACTGACAGGCGCTGATCAGGGGACTGTGCACGCACTGATCAGGTGGCTGATCAGGAACTGACCACCTGACCGCGCATGCAGTGATCACGTGGCTGGTCGTTCACTGATCACGTGTTTATCATACGGTGATCACGTGACTGAGAGGCGCTGATCACGTGACTGTGCCGTCAGTGATCACGTGGCTGAGCAGGCACTGATATCGTGACTGAGCATGCACTGATCATGTGCCGGGAGCCGGGGAGGCATTCCACTCTGGACAAAGGTCATGAGGAAGGAGGCTCGGCATACGCAAATGCGGGATCGAGCCTCAGGAGTCCACCCGGATATTCTCGAGCATCTCCCCCCAAAAAAACCGGAGTCTGCCTACTGTATTGCTTTGTGCTCTCACCTCTGATTTCACTGGGGGCTGTCCCCCACCACCATCTCGCTCTCTGTCAAAGAGTTAACTTACAGCTCCAATTCATAAAGTTCCTTGTCATTCTTCCCTTTAACTTCCAGCTGAGTCTCCATCTGGAGCGCGGAACCCACCACGCTTACTAATTATGCCTGGGCTGCTAAGACCCACTCGAGAAGGTGTCTAGGGTGAGGCACCTTTCGCTATTCGAGAGGCGCCTGCGGCCTACGTAAGTGGTGCAAACTTCTTGTCTTGAAGTTTGATTGGTCTTCCGCGTAAACCAAGCTACTCAGTCTCTTTTCTCCACCGAATTTTCCTACTGAGCTCTCCTCATACTATTATTCTTGACATCTCTGATTAGCATATAAATAGTCGCCTAGGCCATCTCTCCTTCGAATACCCTGGATCAGTTGGGGCTGGTCCCCGGCAGGTGGCGACCGAACAGGGACCTCAGGAGGCAATACTCAAAGAGCTGAGCAGACACGAACCACGCAATCAGCAGGCAATAAGCATGGAGCTCAGCAGTGACGAATCATGCTGCTCAACTGGCAATAATCAAGCACGTGACCAGGCAGGAATCACGCAGCTCAGCTGGCAATTGTCAAGCAGATGAGCCGACAGGAATCACGCAGCTCAGCTGGCAATTGTCATGCAGATGAGCCGGCAGGAATCACGCAGCTCAGCAGGCCCTGATCACGTGACTCTGCAGGCACTGATCACGTGGCTGATCAAGTCCAGATCACGTGACTGAGCATGCACTGATCACGTGGCTATCATGCACTGATGACGTGACTGCGCATGCACTGATGACGTGGCTGATCGGGCACTGATCACATGGCTCATCATGCACTGATCACGTGTTTATCAGGCAATGATCAGTGACTGACAGGCGCTGATCATGGGACTGTGCACGCACTGATCACGTGGCTATCATGCACTGATCACGTGACTGCGCATGCACTGATGACGTGGCTGTTCGGGCACTGATCACGTGTTTATCAGGCAGTGATCAGTGACTGACAGGCGCTGATCAGGGGACTGTGCACGCACTGATCAGGTGGCTGATCAGGAACTGACCACCTGACCGCGCATGCAGTGATCACGTGGCTCGTCGTTCACTGATCACGTGTTTATCATACGGTGATCACGTGACTGAGAGGCGCTGATCACGTGACTGTGCCGTCAGTGATCACGTGGCTGAGCAGGCACTGATATCGTGACTGAGCATGCACTGATCATGTGCCGGGAGCCGGGGAGGCATTCCACTCTGGACAAAGGTCATGAGGAAGGAGACTCGGCATACGCAAATGCGGGATCGAGCCTCAGGAGTCCACCCGGATGTTCTCGAGCATCTCCCCCAAAAACCGGAGTCTGCCTACTGTATTGCTTTGTGCTCTCACCTCTGATTTCACTGGGGGCTGTCCCCCACCACCATCTCGCTCTCTCTGTCAAAGAGTTAACTTACAGCTCCAATTCATAAAGTTCCTTGTCATTCTTCCCTTTAACTTCCAGCTGAGTCTCCATCTGGAGCGCGGAACCCACCACGCTTACTAATTATGCCTGGGCTGCTAAGACCCACTCGAGAAGGTGTCTAGGGTGAGGCACCTTTCGCTATTCGAGAGGGCGCCTGCGGCCTACGTAAGTGGTGCAAACTTCTTGTCTTGAAGTTTGATTGGTCTTCCGCGTAAACCAAGCTACTCAGTCTCTTTTCTCCACCGAATTTTCCTACTGAGCTCTCCTCATACTATTATTCTTGACATCTCTGATTAGCATATAAATAGTCGCCTAGGCCATCTCTCCTTCGAATACCCTGGATCAGTTGGGGCTGGTCCCCGGCAGGTGGCGACCGAACAGGGACCTCAGGAGGCAATACTCAAAGAGCTGAGCAGACACGAACCACGCAATCAGCAGGCAATAAGCATGGAGCTCAGCAGTGACGAATCATGCTGCTCAACTGGCAATAATCAAGCACGTGACCAGGCAGGAATCACGCAGCTCAGCTGGCAATTGTCAAGCAGATGAGCCGACAGGAATCACGCAGCTCAGCTGGCAATTGTCATGCAGATGAGCCGGCAGGAATCACGCAGCTCAGCAGGCCCTGATCACGTGACTCTGCAGGCACTGATCACGTGGCTGATCAAGTCCAGATCACGTGACTGAGCATGCACTGATCACGTGGCTATCATGCACTGATGACGTGACTGCGCATGCACTGATGACGTGGCTGATCGGGCACTGATCACATGGCTCATCATGCACTGATCACGTGTTTATCAGGCAATGATCAGTGACTGACAGGCGCTGATCATGGGACTGTGCACGCACTGATCACGTGGCTATCATGCACTGATCACGTGACTGCGCATGCACTGATGACGTGGCTGTTCGGGCACTGATCACGTGTTTATCAGGCAGTGATCAGTGACTGACAGGCGCTGATCAGGGGACTGTGCACGCACTGATCAGGTGGCTGATCAGGAACTGACCACCTGACCGCGCATGCAGTGATCACGTGGCTGGTCGTTCACTGATCACGTGTTTATCATACGGTGATCACGTGACTGAGAGGCGCTGATCACGTGACTGTGCCGTCAGTGATCACGTGGCTGAGCAGGCACTGATATCGTGACTGAGCATGCACTGATCATGTGCCGGGAGCCGGGAGGCATTCCACTCTGGACAAAGGTCATGAGGAAGGAGGCTCGGCATACGCAAATGCGGGATCGAGCCTCAGGAGTCCACCCGGATATTCTCGAGCATCTCCCCCCAAAACCGGAGTCTGCCTACTGTATTGCTTTGTGCTCTCACCTCTGATTTCACTGGGGGCTGTCCCCCACCACCATCTCGCTCTCTCTGTCAAAGAGTTAACTTACAGCTCCAATTCATAAAGTTCCTTGTCATTCTTCCCTTTAACTTCCAGCTGAGTCTCCATCTGGAGCGCGGAACCCACCACGCTTACTAATTATGCCTGGGCTGCTAAGACCCACTCGAGAAGGTGTCTAGGGTGAGGCACCTTTCGCTATTCGAGAGGGCGCCTGCGGCCTACGTAAGTGGTGCAAACTTCTTGTCTTGAAGTTTGATTGGTCTTCCGCGTAAACCAAGCTACTCAGTCTCTTTTCTCCACCGAATTTTCCTACTGAGCTCTCCTCATACTATTATTCTTGACATCTCTGATTAGCATATAAATAGTCGCCTAGGCCATCTCTCCTTCGAATACCCTGGATCAGTTGGGGCTGGTCCCCGGCAGGTGGCGACCGAACAGGGACCTCAGGAGGCAATACTCAAAGAGCTGAGCAGACACGAACCACGCAATCAGCAGGCAATAAGCATGGAGCTCAGCAGTGACGAATCATGCTGCTCAACTGGCAATAATCAAGCACGTGACCAGGCAGGAATCACGCAGCTCAGCTGGCAATTGTCAAGCAGATGAGCCGACAGGAATCACGCAGCTCAGCTGGCAATTGTCATGCAGATGAGCCG
The DNA here is from genome assembly GCF_032452875.1 of Bos javanicus. Classification (NCBI taxonomy): domain Eukaryota; kingdom Metazoa; phylum Chordata; class Mammalia; order Artiodactyla; family Bovidae; genus Bos; species Bos javanicus. The sequence continues at coordinate 390,769 of NW_026893767.1, forward strand.
GCAGGAATCACGCAGCTCAGCAGGCCCTGATCACGTGACTCTGCAGGCACTGATCACGTGGCTGATCAAGTCCAGATCACGTGACTGAGCATGCACTGATCACGTGGCTATCATGCACTGATGACGTGACTGCGCATGCACTGATGACGTGGCTGATCGGCACTGATCACATGGCTCATCATGCACTGATCACGTGTTTATCAGGCAATGATCAGTGACTGACAGGCGCTGATCATGGGACTGTGCACGCACTGATCACGTGGCTATCATGCACTGATCACGTGACTGCGCATGCACTGATGACGTGGCTGTTCGGGCACTGATCACGTGTTTATCAGGCAGTGATCAGTGACTGACAGGCGCTGATCAGGGGACTGTGCACGCACTGATCAGGTGGCTGATCAGGAACTGACCACCTGACCGCGCATGCAGTGATCACGTGGCTGGTCGTTCACTGATCACGTGTTTATCATACGGTGATCACGTGACTGAGAGGCGCTGATCACGTGACTGTGCCGTCAGTGATCACGTGGCTGAGCAGGCACTGATATCGTGACTGAGCATGCACTGATCATGTGCCGGGAGCCGGGAGGCATTCCACTCTGGACAAAGGTCATGAGGAAGGAGGCTCGGCATACGCAAATGCGGGATCGAGCCTCAGGAGTCCACCCGGATGTTCTCGAGCATCTCCCCCCAAAAAACCGGAGTCTGCCTACTGTATTGCTTTGTGCTCTCACCTCTGATTTCACTGGGGGCTGTCCCCCACCACCATCTCGCTCTCTCTGTCAAAGAGTTAACTTACAGCTCCAATTCATAAAGTTCCTTGTCATTCTTCCCTTTAACTTCCAGCTGAGTCTCCATCTGGAGCGCGGAACCCACCACGCTTACTAATTATGCCTGGGCTGCTAAGACCCACTCGAGAAGGTGTCTAGGGTGAGGCACCTTTCGCTATTCGAGAGGGCGCCTGCGGCCTACGTAAGTGGTGCAAACTTCTTGTCTTGAAGTTTGATTGGTCTTCCGCGTAAACCAAGCTACTCAGTCTCTTTTCTCCACCGAATTTTCCTACTGAGCTCTCCTCATACTATTATTCTTGACATCTCTGATTAGCATATAAATAGTCGCCTAGGCCATCTCTCCTTCGAATACCCTGGATCAGTTGGGGCTGGTCCCCGGCAGGTGGCGACCGAACAGGGACCTCAGGAGGCAATACTCAAAGAGCTGAGCAGACACGAACCACGCAATCAGCAGGCAATAAGCATGGAGCTCAGCAGTGACGAATCATGCTGCTCAACTGGCAATAATCAAGCACGTGACCAGGCAGGAATCACGCAGCTCAGCTGGCAATTGTCAAGCAGATGAGCCGACAGGAATCACGCAGCTCAGCTGGCAATTGTCATGCAGATGAGCCGGCAGGAATCACGCAGCTCAGCAGGCCCTGATCACGTGACTCTGCAGGCACTGATCACGTGGCTGATCAAGTCCAGATCACGTGACTGAGCATGCACTGATCACGTGGCTATCATGCACTGATGACGTGACTGCGCATGCACTGATGACGTGGCTGATCGGGCACTGATCACATGGCTCATCATGCACTGATCACGTGTTTATCAGGCAATGATCAGTGACTGACAGGCGCTGATCATGGGACTGTGCACGCACTGATCACGTGGCTATCATGCACTGATCACGTGACTGCGCATGCACTGATGACGTGGCTGTTCGGGCACTGATCACGTGTTTATCAGGCAGTGATCAGTGACTGACAGGCGCTGATCAGGGGACTGTGCACGCACTGATCAGGTGGCTGATCAGGAACTGACCACCTGACCGCGCATGCAGTGATCACGTGGCTGGTCGTTCACTGATCACGTGTTTATCATACGGTGATCACGTGACTGAGAGGCGCTGATCACGTGACTGTGCCGTCAGTGATCACGTGGCTGAGCAGGCACTGATATCGTGACTGAGCATGCACTGATCATGTGCCGGGAGCCGGGGAGGCATTCCACTCTGGACAAAGGTCATGAGGAAGGAGGCTCGGCATACGCAAATGCGGGATCGAGCCTCAGGAGTCCACCCGGATGTTCTCGAGCATCTCCCCCAAAAAAACCGGAGTCTGCCTACTGTATTGCTTTGTGCTCTCACCTCTGATTTCACTGGGGGCTGTCCCCCACCACCATCTCGCTCTCTCTGTCAAAGAGTTAACTTACAGCTCCAATTCATAAAGTTCCTTGTCATTCTTCCCTTTAACTTCCAGCTGAGTCTCCATCTGGAGCGCGGAACCCACCACGCTTACTAATTATGCCTGGGCTGCTAAGACCCACTCGAGAAGGTGTCTAGGGTGAGGCACCTTTCGCTATTCGAGAGGGCGCCTGCGGCCTACGTAAGTGGTGCAAACTTCTTGTCTTGAAGTTTGATTGGTCTTCCGCGTAAACCAAGCTACTCAGTCTCTTTTCTCCACCGAATTTTCCTACTGAGCTCTCCTCATACTATTATTCTTGACATCTCTGATTAGCATATAAATAGTCGCCTAGGCCATCTCTCCTTCGAATACCCTGGATCAGTTGGGGCTGGTCCCCGGCAGGTGGCGACCGAACAGGGACCTCAGGAGGCAATACTCAAAGAGCTGAGCAGACACGAACCACGCAATCAGCAGGCAATAAGCATGGAGCTCAGCAGTGACGAATCATGCTGCTCAACTGGCAATAATCAAGCACGTGACCAGGCAGGAATCACGCAGCTCAGCTGGCAATTGTCAAGCAGATGAGCCGACAGGAATCACGCAGCTCAGCTGGCAATTGTCATGCAGATGAGCCGGCAGGAATCACGCAGCTCAGCAGGCCCTGATCACGTGACTCTGCAGGCACTGATCACGTGGCTGATCAAGTCCAGATCACGTGACTGAGCATGCACTGATCACGTGGCTATCATGCACTGATGACGTGACTGCGCATGCACTGATGACGTGGCTGATCGGGCACTGATCACATGGCTCATCATGCACTGATCACGTGTTTATCAGGCAATGATCAGTGACTGACAGGCGCTGATCATGGGACTGTGCACGCACTGATCACGTGGCTATCATGCACTGATCACGTGACTGCGCATGCACTGATGACGTGGCTGTTCGGGCACTGATCACGTGTTTATCAGGCAGTGATCAGTGACTGACAGGCGCTGATCAGGGGACTGCACGCACTGATCAGGTGGCTGATCAGGAACTGACCACCTGACCGCGCATGCAGTGATCACGTGGCTGGTCGTTCACTGATCACGTGTTTATCATACGGTGATCACGTGACTGAGAGGCGCTGATCACGTGACTGTGCCGTCAGTGATCACGTGGCTGAGCAGGCACTGATATCGTGACTGAGCATGCACTGATCATGTGCCGGGAGCCGGGGAGGCATTCCACTCTGGACAAAGGTCATGAGGAAGGAGGCTCGGCATACGCAAATGCGGGATCGAGCCTCAGGAGTCCACCCGGATATTCTCGAGCATCTCCCCCCAAAAACCGGAGTCTGCCTACTGTATTGCTTTGTGCTCTCACCTCTGATTTCACTGGGGGCTGTCCCCCACCACCATCTCGCTCTCTCTGTCAAAGAGTTAACTTACAGCTCCAATTCATAAAGTTCCTTGTCATTCTTCCCTTTAACTTCCAGCTGAGTCTCCATCTGGAGCGCGGAACCCACCACGCTTACTAATTATGCCTGGGCTGCTAAGACCCACTCGAGAAGGTGTCTAGGGTGAGGCACCTTTCGCTATTCGAGAGGGCGCCTGCGGCCTACGTAAGTGGTGCAAACTTCTTGTCTTGAAGTTTGATTGGTCTTCCGCGTAAACCAAGCTACTCAGTCTCTTTTCTCCACCGAATTTTCCTACTGAGCTCTCCTCATACTATTATTCTTGACATCTCTGATTAGCATATAAATAGTCGCCTAGGCCATCTCTCCTTCGAATACCCTGGATCAGTTGGGGCTGGTCCCCGGCAGGTGGCGACCGAACAGGGACCTCAGGAGGCAATACTCAAAGAGCTGAGCAGACACGAACCACGCAATCAGCAGGCAATAAGCATGGAGCTCAGCAGTGACGAATCATGCTGCTCAACTGGCAATAATCAAGCACGTGACCAGGCAGGAATCACGCAGCTCAGCTGGCAATTGTCAAGCAGATGAGCCGACAGGAATCACGCAGCTCAGCTGGCAATTGTCATGCAGATGAGCCGGCAGGAATCACGCAGCTCAGCAGGCCCTGATCACGTGACTCTGCAGGCACTGATCACGTGGCTGATCAAGTCCAGATCACGTGACTGAGCATGCACTGATCACGTGGCTATCATGCACTGATGACGTGACTGCGCATGCACTGATGACGTGGCTGATCGGGCACTGATCACATGGCTCATCATGCACTGATCACGTGTTTATCAGGCAATGATCAGTGACTGACAGGCGCTGATCATGGGACTGTGCACGCACTGATCACGTGGCTATCATGCACTGATCACGTGACTGCGCATGCACTGATGACGTGGCTGTTCGGGCACTGATCACGTGTTTATCAGGCAGTGATCAGTGACTGACAGGCGCTGATCAGGGGACTGTGCACGCACTGATCAGGTGGCTGATCAGGAACTGACCACCTGACCGCGCATGCAGTGATCACGTGGCTGGTCGTTCACTGATCACGTGTTTATCATACGGTGATCACGTGACTGAGAGGCGCTGATCACGTGACTGTGCCGTCAGTGATCACGTGGCTGAGCAGGCACTGATATCGTGACTGAGCATGCACTGATCATGTGCCGGGAGCCGGGGAGGCATTCCACTCTGGACAAAGGTCATGAGGAAGGAGGCTCGGCATACGCAAATGCGGGATCGAGCCTCAGGAGTCCACCCGGATATTCTCGAGCATCTCCCCCCAAAAAAAACCGGAGTCTGCCTACTGTATTGCTTTGTGCTCTCACCTCTGATTTCACTGGGGGCTGTCCCCCACCACCATCTCGCTCTCTCTGTCAAAGAGTTAACTTACAGCTCCAATTCATAAAGTTCCTTGTCATTCTTCCCTTTAACTTCCAGCTGAGTCTCCATCTGGAGCGCGGAACCCACCACGCTTACTAATTATGCCTGGGCTGCTAAGACCCACTCGAGAAGGTGTCTAGGGTGAGGCACCTTTCGCTATTCGAGAGGGCGCCTGCGGCCTACGTAAGTGGTGCAAACTTCTTGTCTTGAAGTTTGATTGGTCTTCCGCGTAAACCAAGCTACTCAGTCTCTTTTCTCCACCGAATTTTCCTACTGAGCTCTCCTCATACTATTATTCTTGACATCTCTGATTAGCATATAAATAGTCGCCTAGGCCATCTCTCCTTCGAATACCCTGGATCAGTTGGGGCTGGTCCCCGGCAGGTGGCGACCGAACAGGGACCTCAGGAGGCAATACTCAAAGAGCTGAGCAGACACGAACCACGCAATCAGCAGGCAATAAGCATGGAGCTCAGCAGTGACGAATCATGCTGCTCAACTGGCAATAATCAAGCACGTGACCAGGCAGGAATCACGCAGCTCAGCTGGCAATTGTCAAGCAGATGAGCCACAGGAATCACGCAGCTCAGCTGGCAATTGTCATGCAGATGAGCCGGCAGGAATCACGCAGCTCAGCAGGCCCTGATCACGTGACTCTGCAGGCACTGATCACGTGGCTGATCAAGTCCAGATCACGTGACTGAGCATGCACTGATCACGTGGCTATCATGCACTGATGACGTGACTGCGCATGCACTGATGACGTGGCTGATCGGGCACTGATCACATGGCTCATCATGCACTGATCACGTGTTTATCAGGCAATGATCAGTGACTGACAGGCGCTGATCATGGGACTGTGCACGCACTGATCACGTGGCTATCATGCACTGATCACGTGACTGCGCATGCACTGATGACGTGGCTGTTCGGGCACTGATCACGTGTTTATCAGGCAGTGATCAGTGACTGACAGGCGCTGATCAGGGGACTGTGCACGCACTGATCAGGTGGCTGATCAGGAACTGACCACCTGACCGCGCATGCAGTGATCACGTGGCTGGTCGTTCACTGATCACGTGTTTATCATACGGTGATCACGTGACTGAGAGGCGCTGATCACGTGACTGTGCCGTCAGTGATCACGTGGCTGAGCAGGCACTGATATCGTGACTGAGCATGCACTGATCATGTGCCGGGAGCCGGGGAGGCATTCCACTCTGGACAAAGGTCATGAGGAAGGAGGCTCGGCATACGCAAATGCGGGATCGAGCCTCAGGAGTCCACCCGGATATTCTCGAGCATCTCCCCCAAACCGGAGTCTGCCTACTGTATTGCTTTGTGCTCTCACCTCTGATTTCACTGGGGGCTGTCCCCCACCACCATCTCTCTCTCTGTCAAAGAGTTAACTTACAGCTCCAATTCATAAAGTTCCTTGTCATTCTTCCCTTTAACTTCCAGCTGAGTCTCCATCTGGAGCGCGGAACCCACCACGCTTACTAATTATGCCTGGGCTGCTAAGACCCACTCGAGAAGGTGTCTAGGGTGAGGCACCTTTCGCTATTCGAGAGGGCGCCTGCGGCCTACGTAAGTGGTGCAAACTTCTTGTCTTGAAGTTTGATTGGTCTTCCGCGTAAACCAAGCTACTCAGTCTCTTTTCTCCACCGAATTTTCCTACTGAGCTCTCCTCATACTATTATTCTTGACATCTCTGATTAGCATATAAATAGTCGCCTAGGCCATCTCTCCTTCGAATACCCTGGATCAGTTGGGGCTGGTCCCCGGCAGGTGGCGACCGAACAGGGACCTCAGGAGGCAATACTCAAAGAGCTGAGCAGACACGAACCACGCAATCAGCAGGCAATAAGCATGGAGCTCAGCAGTGACGAATCATGCTGCTCAACTGGCAATAATCAAGCACGTGACCAGGCAGGAATCACGCAGCTCAGCTGGCAATTGTCAAGCAGATGAGCCGACAGGAATCACGCAGCTCAGCTGGCAATTGTCATGCAGATGAGCCGGCAGGAATCACGCAGCTCAGCAGGCCCTGATCACGTGACTCTGCAGGCACTGATCACGTGGCTGATCAAGTCCAGATCACGTGACTGAGCATGCACTGATCACGTGGCTATCATGCACTGATGACGTGATCGCATGCACTGATGACGTGGCTGATCGGGCACTGATCACATGGCTCATCATGCACTGATCACGTGTTTATCAGGCAATGATCAGTGACTGACAGGCGCTGATCATGGGACTGTGCACGCACTGATCACGCTATCATGCACTGATCACGTGACTGCGCATGCACTGATGACGTGGCTGTTCGGGCACTGATCACGTGTTTATCAGGCAGTGATCAGTGACTGACAGGCGCTGATCAGGGGACTGTGCACGCACTGATCAGGTGGCTGATCAGGAACTGACCACCTGACCGCGCATGCAGTGATCACGTGGCTGGTCGTTCACTGATCACGTGTTTATCATACGGTGATCACGTGACTGAGAGGCGCTGATCACGTGACTGTGCCGTCAGTGATCACGTGGCTGAGCAGGCACTGATATCGTGACTGAGCATGCACTGATCATGTGCCGGGAGCCGGGGAGGCATTCCACTCTGGACAAAGGTCATGAGGAAGGAGGCTCGGCATACGCAAATGCGGGATCGAGCCTCAGGAGTCCACCCGGATATTCTCGAGCATCTCCCCCCAAAAAAACCGAGTCTGCCTACTGTATTGCTTTGTGCTCTCACCTCTGATTTCACTGGGGGCTGTCCCCCACCACCATCTCGCTCTCTCTGTCAAAGAGTTAACTTACAGCTCCAATTCATAAAGTTCCTTGTCATTCTTCCCTTTAACTTCCAGCTGAGTCTCCATCTGGAGCGCGGAACCCACCACGCTTACTAATTATGCCTGGGCTGCTAAGACCCACTCGAGAAGGTGTCTAGGGTGAGGCACCTTTCGCTATTCGAGAGGGCGCCTGCGGCCTACGTAAGTGGTGCAAACTTCTTGTCTTGAAGTTTGATTGGTCTTCCGCGTAAACCAAGCTACTCAGTCTCTTTTCTCCACCGAATTTTCCTACTGAGCTCTCCTCATACTATTATTCTTGACATCTCTGATTAGCATATAAATAGTCGCCTAGGCCATCTCTCCTTCGAATACCCTGGATCAGTTGGGGCTGGTCCCCGGCAGGTGGCGACCGAACAGGGACCTCAGGAGGCAATACTCAAAGAGCTGAGCAGACACGAACCACGCAATCAGCAGGCAATAAGCATGGAGCTCAGCAGTGACGAATCATGCTGCTCAACTGGCAATAATCAAGCACGTGACCAGGCAGGAATCACGCAGCTCAGCTGGCAATTGTCAAGCAGATGAGCCGACAGGAATCACGCAGCTCAGCTGGCAATTGTCATGCAGATGAGCCGGCAGGAATCACGCAGCTCAGCAGGCCCTGATCACGTGACTCTGCAGGCACTGATCACGTGGCTGATCAAGTCCAGATCACGTGACTGAGCATGCACTGATCACGTGGCTATCATGCACTGATGACGTGACTGCGCATGCACTGATGACGTGGCTGATCGGGCACTGATCACATGGCTCATCATGCACTGATCACGTGTTTATCAGGCAATGATCAGTGACTGACAGGCGCTGATCATGGGACTGTGCACGCACTGATCACGTGGCTATCATGCACTGATCACGTGACTGCGCATGCACTGATGACGTGGCTGTTCGGGCACTGATCACGTGTTTATCAGGCAGTGATCAGTGACTGACAGGCGCTGATCAGGGGACTGTGCACGCACTGATCAGGTGGCTGATCAGGAACTGACCACCTGACCGCGCATGCAGTGATCACGTGGCTGGTCGTTCACTGATCACGTGTTTATCATACGGTGATCACGTGACTGAGAGGCGCTGATCACGTGACTGTGCCGTCAGTGATCACGTGGCTGAGCAGGCACTGATATCGTGACTGAGCATGCACTGATCATGTGCCGGGAGCCGGGGAGGCATTCCACTCTGGACAAAGGTCATGAGGAAGGAGGCTCGGCATACGCAAATGCGGGATCGAGCCTCAGGAGTCCACCCGGATATTCTCGAGCATCTCCCCCCAAAAAAACCGGAGTCTGCCTACTGTATTGCTTTGTGCTCTCACCTCTGATTTCACTGGGGGCTGTCCCCCACCACCATCTCGCTCTGTCAAAGAGTTAACTTACAGCTCCAATTCATAAAGTTCCTTGTCATTCTTCCCTTTAACTTCCAGCTGAGTCTCCATCTGGAGCGCGGAACCCACCACGCTTACTAATTATGCCTGGGCTGCTAAGACCCACTCGAGAAGGTGTCTAGGGTGAGGCACCTTTCGCTATTCGAGAGGCGCCTGCGGCCTACGTAAGTGGTGCAAACTTCTTGTCTTGAAGTTTGATTGGTCTTCCGCGTAAACCAAGCTACTCAGTCTCTTTTCTCCACCGAATTTTCCTACTGAGCTCTCCTCATACTATTATTCTTGACATCTCTGATTAGCATATAAATAGTCGCCTAGGCCATCTCTCCTTCGAATACCCTGGATCAGTTGGGGCTGGTCCGGCAGGTGGCGACCGAACAGGGACCTCAGGAGGCAATACTCAAAGAGCTGAGCAGACACGAACCACGCAATCAGCAGGCAATAAGCATGGAGCTCAGCAGTGACGAATCATGCTGCTCAACTGGCAATAATCAAGCACGTGACCAGGCAGGAATCACGCAGCTCAGCTGGCAATTGTCAAGCAGATGAGCCGACAGGAATCACGCAGCTCAGATGGCAATTGTCATGCAGATGAGCCGGCAGGAATCACGCAGCTCAGCAGGCCCTGATCACGTGACTCTGCAGGCACTGATCACGTGGCTGATCGTCCAGATCATGACTGAGCATGCACTGATCACGTGGCTATCATGCACTGATGACGGACTGCGCATGCACTGATGACCTGATCGGGCACTGATCACATGGCTCATCATGCACTGATCACGTGTTTATCAGGCAATGATCAGTGACTGACAGCGCGATCATGATCTGGCACTGATCACGACATGCACTGATCTGACTGCATGCACTGATCACGTGGCTGTTCATGCACTGATCACGTGTTTATCAGGCATGATCAGTGACTGACAGGCGCTGATCATGGGACTGTGCACGCACTGATCACGTGGCTATCATGCACTGATCACGTGACTGCGCATGCACTGATGACGTGGCTGTCCGGGCACTGATCACGGGTTTATCAGGCAGTGATCAGTGACTGACAGGCGCTGATCAGGGGACTGTGCACGCACTGATCAGGTGGCTGATCAGGAACTGACCACCTGACCGCGCATGCAGTGATCACGTGGCTGGTCGCTCACTGATCACGTGTTTATCATACGGTGATCACGTGACTGAGAGGCGCTGATCACGTGACTGTGCCGTCAGTGATCACGTGGCTGAGCAGGCACTGATATCGTGACTGAGCATGCACTGATCATGTGCCGGGAGCCGGGGAGGCATTCCACTCTGGACAAAGGTCATGAGGAAGGAGGCTCGGCATACGCAAATGCGGGATCGAGCCTCAGGAGTCCACCCGGATATTCTCGAGCATCTCCCCCCCAAAAAAACCGGAGTCTGCCTACTGTATTGCTTTGTGCTCTCACCTCTGATTTCACTGGGGGCTGTCCCCCACCACCATCTCGCTCTCTCTGTCAAAGAGGTAACTTACAGCTCCAATTCATAAAGTTCCTTGTCATTCTTCCCTTTAACTTCCAGCTGAGTCTCCATCTGGAGCGCGGAACCCACCACGCTTCCTAATTATGCCTGGGCTGCTAAGACCCACTCGAGAAGGTGTCTAGGCTGAGGCACCTTTCGCCATTCGAGAGGGCGCCTGCGGCCCACGTAAGTGGTGCAAACTTCTTGTCTTGAAGTTTGATTGGTCTTCCGCGTAAACCAAGCTACTCAGTCTCTTTTCTCCACCGAATTTTCCTACTGAGCTCTCCTCATACTATTATTCTTGACATCTCTGATTAGCATATAAATAGTCGCCTAGGCCATCTCTCCTTCGAATACCCTGGATCAGTTGGGGCTGGTCCCGGCAGGTGGCGACCGAACAGGGACCTCAGGAGGCAATACTCAAAGAGCTGAGCAGACACGAACCACGCAATCAGCAGGCAATAAGCATGGAGCTCAGCAGTGACGAATCATGCTGCTCAACTGGCAATAATCAAGCACGTGACCAGGCAGGAATCACGCAGCTCAGCTGGCAATTGTCAAGCAGATGAGCCGACAGGAATCACGCAGCTCAGATGGCAATTGTCATGCAGATGAGCCGGCAGGAATCACGCAGCTCAGCAGGCCCTGATCACGTGACTCTGCAGGCACTGATCACGTGGCTGATCAAGTCCAGATCACGTGACTGAGCATGCACTGATCACGTGGCTATCATGCACTGATGACGTGCTGATCGGGCACTGATCACATGGCTCATCATGCACTGATCACGTGTTTATCAGGCAATGATCAGTGACTGACAGGCGCTGATCATGGGACTGTGCACGCACTGATCACGTGGCTATCATGCACTGATCACGTGACCGCGCATGCACTGATGATGTTGCTGTTTGGGCACTGATCACGGGTTTATCAGGCAGTGATCAGTGACTGACAGGCGCTGATCAGGGGACTGTGCACGCACTGATCAGGTGGCTGATCAGGAACTGACCACCTGACCGCGCATGCAGTGATCACGTGGCTGGTCGTTCACTGATCACGTGTTTATCATACTGTGATCACGTGACTGAGAGGCGCTGATCACGTGACTGTGCCGTCAGTGATCACGTGGCTGAGCAGGCACTGATATCGTGACTGAGCATGCACTGATCATGTGCCGGGAGCCGGGGAGGCATTCCACTCTGGACAAAGGTCATGAGGAAGGAGGCTCGGCATACGCAAATGCGGGATCGAGCCTCAGGAGTCCACCCGGATATTCTCGAGCATCTCCCCCCAAAACCAGAGTCTGCCTACTGTATTGCTTTGTGCTCTCACCTCTGATTTCACTGGGCTGTCCCCCACCACCATCTCGCTCTCTCTGTCAAAGAGTTAACTTACAGCTCCAATTCATAAAGTTCCTTGTCATTCTTCCCTTTAACTTCCAGCTGAGTCTCCATCTGGAGCGCGGAACCCACCACGCTCACTAATTATGCCTGGGCTGCTAAGACCCACTCGAGAAGGTGTCTAGGGTGAGGCACCTTTCGCTATTCGAGAGGGCGCCTGCGGCCTACGTAAGTGGTGCAAACTTCTTGTCTTGAAGTTTGATTGGTCTTCCGCGTAAACCAAGCTACTCAGTCTCTTTTCTCCACCGAATTTTCCTACTGAGCTCTCCTCATACTATTATTCTTGACATCTCTGATTAGCATATAAATAGTCGCCTAGGCCATCTCTCCTTCGAATACCCTGGATCAGTTGGGGCTGGTCCCCGGCAGGTGGCGACCGAACAGGGACCTCAGGAGGCAATACTCAAAGAGCTGAGCAGACACGAACCACGCAATCAGCAGGCAATAAGCATGGAGCTCAGCAGTGACGAATCATGCTGCTCAACTGGCAATAATCAAGCACGTGACCAGGCAGGAATCACGCAGCTCAGCTGGCAATTGTCAAGCAGATGAGCCGGCAGGAATCACGCAGCTCAGCTGGCAATGGTCATGCAGATGAGCCGGCAGGAATCACGCAGCTCAGCAGGCCCTGATCACGTGACTCTGCAGGCACTGATCACGTGGCTGATCAAGTCCAGATCACGTGACTGAGCATGCACTGATCACGTGGCTATCATGCACTGACGACGTGACTGCGCATGCACTGATGACGTGGCTGATCGGGCACTGATCACATGGCTCATCATGCACTGATCACGTGTTTATCAGGCAATGATCAGTGACTGACAGGCGCTGATCATGGGACTGTGCACGCACTGATCACGTGGCTATCATGCACTGATCACGTGACTGCGCATGCACTGATGACGTGGCTGTTCGGGCACTGATCACGTGTTTATCAGGCAGTGATCAGTGACTGACAGGCGCTGATCAGGGGACTGTGCACGCACTGATCAGGTGGCTGATCAGGAACTGACCACCTGACTGCGCATGCAGTGATCACGTGGCTGGTCGTTCACTGATCACGTGTTTATCATACGGGGATCACGTGACTGAGAGGCGCTGATCACGTGACTGTGCCGTCAGTGATCACGTGGCTGAGCAGGCACTGATATCGTGACTGAGCATGCACTGATCATGTGCCGGGAGCCGGGGAGGCATTCCACTCTGGACAAAGGTCATGAGGAAGGAGGCTCGGCATACGCAAATGCGGGATCGAGCCTCAGGAGTCCACCCGGATATTCTCGAGCATCTCCCCCAAAACCAGAGTCTGCCTACTGTATTGCTTTGTGCTCTCACCTCTGATTTCACTGGGGGCTGTCCCCCACCACCATCTCGCTCTCTCTGTCAAAGAGTTAACTTACAGCTCCAATTCATAAAGTTCCTTGTCATTCTTCCCTTTAACTTCCAGCTGAGTCTCCATCTGGAGCGCGGAACCCACCACGCTTACTAATTATGCCTGGGCTGCTAAGACCCACTCGAGAAGGTGTCTAGGGTGAGGCACCTTTCGCTATTCGAGAGGGCGCCTGCGGCCTACGTGGTGCAAACTTCTTGTCTTGAAGTTTGATTGGTCTTCCGCGTAAACCAAGCTACTCAGTCTCTTTTCTCCACCGAATTTTCCTACTGAGCTCTCCTCATACTATTATTCTTGACATCTCTGATTAGCATATAAATAGTCGCCTAGGCCATCTCTCCTTCGAATACCCTGGATCAGTTGGGGCTGGTCCCCGGCAGGTGGCGACCGAACAGGGACCTCAGGAGGCAATACTCAAAGAGCTGAGCAGACACGAACCACGCAATCAGCAGGCAATAAGCATGGAGCTCAGCAGTGACGAATCATGCTGCTCAACTGGCAATAATCAAGCACGTGACCAGGCAGGAATCACGCAGCTCAGCTGGCAATTGTCAAGCAGATGAGCCGACAGGAATCACGCAGCTCAGATGGCAATTGTCATGCAGATGAGCCGGCAGGAATCACGCAGCTCAGCAGGCCCTGATCACGTGACTCTGCAGGCACTGATCACGTGGCTGATCAAGTCCAGATCACGTGACTGAGCATGCACTGATCACGTGGCTATCATGCACTGATGACGTGACTGCGCATGCACTGATGACGTGGCTGATCGGGCACTGATCACATGGCTCATCATGCACTGATCACGTGTTTATCAGGCAATGATCAGTGACTGACAGGCGCTGATCATGGGACTGTGCACGCACTGATCACGTGGCTATCATGCACTGATCACGTGACTGCGCATGCACTGATGACGTGGCTGTTCGGGCACTGATCACGTGTTTATCAGGCAGTGATCAGTGACTGACAGGCGCTGATCAGGGGACTGTGCACGCACTGATCAGGTGGCTGATCAGGAACTGACCACCTGACTGCGCATGCAGTGATCACGTGGCTGGTCGTTCACTGATCACGTGTTTATCATACGGTGATCACGTGACTGAGAGGCGCTGATCACGTGACTGTGCCGTCAGTGATCACGTGGCTGAGCAGGCACTGATATCGTGACTGAGCATGCACTGATCATGTGCCGGGAGCCGGGGAGGCATTCCACTCTGGACAAAGGTCATGAGGAAGGAGGCTCGGCATACGCAAATGCGGGATCGAGCCTCAGGAGTCCACCCGGATATTCTCGAGCATCTCCCCCAAAACCAGAGTCTGCCTACTGTATTGCTTTGTGCTCTCACCTCTGATTTCACTGGGGGCTGTCCCCCACCACCATCTCGCTCTCTCTGTCAAAGAGTTAACTTACAGCTCCAATTCATAAAGTTCCTTGTCATTCTTCCCTTTAACTTCCAGCTGAGTCTCCATCTGGAGCGCGGAACCCACCACGCTTACTAATTATGCCTGGGCTGCTAAGACCCACTCGAGAAGGTGTCTAGGGTGAGGCACCTTTCGCTATTCGAGAGGGCGCCTGCGGCCTACGTAAGTGGTGCAAACTTCTTGTCTTGAAGTTTGATTGGTCTTCCGCGTAAACCAAGCTACTCAGTCTCTTTTCTCCACCGAATTTTCCTACTGAGCTCTCCTCATACTATTATTCTTGACATCTCTGATTAGCATATAAATAGTCGCCTAGGCCATCTCTCCTTCGAATACCCTGGATCAGTTGGGGCTGGTCCCCGGCAGGTGGCGACCGAACAGGGACCTCAGGAGGCAATACTCAAAGAGCTGAGCAGACACGAACCACGCAATCAGCAGGCAATAAGCATGGAGCTCAGCAGTGACGAATCATGCTGCTCAACTGGCAATAATCAAGCACGTGACCAGGAAGCAGCAGGAATCACAGATGAGCAGGAATCGCAGCTCAGCTGCAATTGTCAAGCAGATGAGCCGACAGGAATCACGCAGCTCAGCTGGCAATTGTCATGCAGATGAGCCGGCAGGAATCACGCAGCTCAGCAGGCCCTGATCACGTGACTCTGCAGGCACTGATCACGTGGCTGATCAAGTCCAGATCACGTGACTGAGCATGCACTGATCACGTGGCTATCATGCACTGATGACGTGACTGCGCATGCACTGATGACGTGGCTGATCGGGCACTGATCACATGGCTCATCATGCACTGATCACGTGTTTATCAGGCAATGATCAGTGACTGACAGGCGCTGATCATGGGACTGTGCACGCACTGATCACGTGGCTATCATGCACTGATCACGTGACTGCGCATGCACTGATGACGTGGCTGTTCGGGCACTGATCACGTGTTTATCAGGCAGTGATCAGTGACTGACAGGCGCTGATCAGGGACTGTGCACGCACTGATCAGGTGGCTGATCAGGAACTGACCACCTGACCGCGCATGCAGTGATCACGTGGCTGGTCGTTCACTGATCACGTGTTTATCATACGGTGATCACGTGACTGAGAGGCGCTGATCACGTGACTGTGCCGTCAGTGATCACGTGGCTGAGCAGGCACTGATATCGTGACTGAGCATGCACTGATCATGTGCCGGGAGCCGGGAGGCATTCCACTCTGGACAAAGGTCATGAGGAAGGAGGCTCGGCATACGCAAATGCGGGATCGAGCCTCAGGAGTCCACCCGGATATTCTCGAGCATCTCCCCCAAACCGGAGTCTGCCTACTGTATTGCTTTGTGCTCTCACCTCTGATTTCACTGGGGGCTGTCCCCCACCACCATCTCGCTCTCTCTGTCAAAGAGTTAACTTACAGCTCCAATTCATAAAGTTCCTTGTCATTCTTCCCTTTAACTTCCAGCTGAGTCTCCATCTGGAGCGCGGAACCCACCACGCTACTAATTATGCCTGGGCTGCTAAGACCCACTCGAGAAGGTGTCTAGGGTGAGGCACCTTCGCTATTCGAGAGGGCGCCTGCGGCCTACGTAAGTGGTGCAAACTTCTTGTCTTGAAGTTTGATTGGTCTTCCGCGTAAACCAAGCTACTCAGTCTCTTTCTCCACCGAATTTTCCTACTGAGCTCTCCTCATACTATTATTCTTGACATCTCTGATTAGCATATAAATAGTCGCCTAGGCCATCTCTCCTTCGAATACCCTGGATCAGTTGGGGCTGGTCCCCGGCAGGTGGCGACCGAACAGGGACCTCAGGAGGCAATACTCAAAGAGCTGAGCAGACACGAACCACGCAATCAGCAGGCAATAAGCATGGAGCTCAGCAGTGACGAATCATGCTGCTCAACTGGCATAATCAAGCACGTGACCAGGCAGGAATCACGCAGCTCAGCTGGCAATTGTCAAGCAGATGAGCCGACAGGAATCACGCAGCTCAGCTGGCAATTGTCATGCAGATGAGCCGGCAGGAATCACGCAGCTCAGCAGGCCCTGATCACGTGACTCTGCAGGCACTGATCACGTGGCTGATCAAGTCCAGATCACGTGACTGAGCATGCACTGATCACGTGGCTATCATGCACTGATGACGTGACTGCGCATGCACTGATGACGTGGCTGATCGGGCACTGATCACATGGCTCATCATGCACTGATCACGTGTTTATCAGGCAATGATCAGTGACTGACAGGCGCTGATCATGGGACTGTGCACGCACTGATCACGTGGCTATCATGCACTGATCACGTGACTGCGCATGCACTGATGACGTGGCTGTTCGGGCACTGATCACGTGTTTATCAGGCAGTGATCAGTGACTGACAGGCGCTGATCAGGGACTGTGCACGCACTGATCAGGTGGCTGATCAGGAACTGACCACCTGACCGCGCATGCAGTGATCACGTGGCTGGTCGTTCACTGATCACGTGTTTATCATACGGTGATCACGTGACTGAGAGGCGCTGATCACGTGACTGTGCCGTCAGTGATCACGTGGCTGAGCAGGCACTGATATCGTGACTGAGCATGCACTGATCATGTGCCGGGAGCCGGGGAGGCATTCCACTCTGGACAAAGGTCATGAGGAAGGAGGCTCGGCATACGCAAATGCGGGATCGAGCCTCAGGAGTCCACCCGGATATTCTCGAGCATCTCCCCCCAAAACCGGAGTCTGCCTACTGTATTGCTTTGTGCTCTCACCTCTGATTTCACTGGGGGCTGTCCCCCACCACCATCTCGCTCTCTCTGTCAAAGAGTTAACTTACAGCTCCAATTCATAAAGTTCCTTGTCATTCTTCCCTTTAACTTCCAGCTGAGTCTCCATCTGGAGCGCGGAACCCACCACGCTTACTAATTATGCCTGGGCTGCTAAGACCCACTCGAGAAGGTGTCTAGGGTGAGGCACCTTTCGCTATTCGAGAGGGCGCCTGCGTAAGTGGTGCAAACTTCTTGTCTTGAAGTTTGATTGGTCTTCCGCGTAAACCAAGCTACTCAGTCTCTTTTCTCCACCGAATTTTCCTACTGAGCTCTCCTCATACTATTATTCTTGACATCTCTGATTAGCATATAAATAGTCGCCTAGGCCATCTCTCCTTCGAATACCCTGGATCAGTTGGGGCTGGTCCCCGGCAGGTGGCGACCGAACAGGGACCTCAGGAGGCAATACTCAAAGAGCTGAGCAGACACGAACCACGCAATCAGCAGGCAATAAGCATGGAGCTCAGCAGTGACGAATCATGCTGCTCAACTGGCAATAATCAAGCACGTGACCAGGCAGGAATCACGCAGCTCAGCTGGCAATTGTCAAGCAGATGAGCCGACAGGAATCACGCAGCTCAGCTGGCAATTGTCATGCAGATGAGCCGGCAGGAATCACGCAGCTCAGCAGGCCCTGATCACGTGACTCTGCAGGCACTGATCACGTGGCTGATCAAGTCCAGATCACGTGACTGAGCATGCACTGATCACGTGGCTATCATGCACTGATGACGTGACTGCGCATGCACTGATGACGTGGCTGATCGGGCACTGATCACATGGCTCATCATGCACTGATCACGTGTTTATCAGGCAATGATCAGTGACTGACAGGCGCTGATCATGGGACTGTGCACGCACTGATCACGTGGCTATCATGCACTGATCACGTGACTGCGCATGCACTGATGACGTGGCTGTTCGGGCACTGATCACGTGTTTATCAGGCAGTGATCAGTGACTGACAGGCGCTGATCAGGGGACTGTGCACGCACTGATCAGGTGGCTGATCAGGAACTGACCACCTGACCGCGCATGCAGTGATCACGTGGCTGGTCGTTCACTGATCACGTGTTTATCATACGGTGATCACGTGACTGAGAGGCGCTGATCACGTGACTGTGCCGTCAGTGATCACGTGGCTGAGCAGGCACTGATATCGTGACTGAGCATGCACTGATCATGTGCCGGGAGCCGGGGAGGCATTCCACTCTGGACAAAGGTCATGAGGAAGGAGGCTCGGCATACGCAAATGCGGGATCGAGCCTCAGGAGTCCACCCGGATGTTCTCGAGCATCTCCCCCCCAAAAAACCGGAGTCTGCCTACTGTATTGCTTTGTGCTCTCACCTCTGATTTCACTGGGGGCTGTCCCCCACCACCATCTCGCTCTCTCTGTCAAAGAGTTAACTTACAGCTCCAATTCATAAAGTTCCTTGTCATTCTTCCCTTTAACTTCCAGCTGAGTCTCCATCTGGAGCGCGGAACCCACCACGCTTACTAATTATGCCTGGGCTGCTAAGACCCACTCGAGAAGGTGTCTAGGGTGAGGCACCTTTCGCTATTCGAGAGGGGCGCGGCCTACGTAAGTGGTGCAAACTTCTTGTCTTGAAGTTTGATTGGTCTTCCGCGTAAACCAAGCTACTCAGTCTCTTTTCTCCGCCGAATTTTCCTACTGAGCTCTCCTCATACTATTATTCTTGACATCTCTGATTAGCATATAAATAGTCGCCTAGGCCATCTCTCCTTCGAATACCCTGGATCAGTTGGGGCTGGTCCCCGGCAGGTGGCGACCGAAGAGGGACCTCAGGAGGCAATACTCAAAGAGCTGAGCAGACACGAACCACGCAATCAGCAGGCAATAAGCATGGAGCTCAGCAGTGACGAATCATGCTGCTCAACTGGCAATAATCAAGCACGTGACCAGGCAGGAATCACGCAGCTCAGCTGGCAATTGTCAAGCAGATGAGCCGACAGGAATCACGCAGCACAGCTGGCAATTGTCATGCAGATGAGCCGGCAGGAATCACGCAGCTCAGCTGGCAATTTTCAAGCAGATGAGCCGGCAGGAATCACGCAGCTCAGCAGGCCCTGATCACGTGACTCTGCAGGCACTGATCACGTGGCTGATCAAGTCCAGATCACGTGACTGAGCATGCACTGATCACGTGGCTATCATGCACTGATGACGTGACTGCGCATGCACTGATGACGTGGCTGATCGGGCACTGATCACATGGCTCATCATGCACTGATCACGTGTTTATCAGGCAATGATCAGTGACTGACAGGCGCTGATCATGGGACTGTGCACGCACTGATCACGTGGCTATCATGCACTGATCACGTGACTGCGCATGCACTGATGACGTGGCTGTTCGGGCACTGATCACGTGTTTATCAGGCAGTGATCAGTGACTGACAGGCGCTGATCAGGGGACTGTGCACGCACTGATCAGGTGGCTGATCAGGAACTGACCACCTGACCGCGCATGCAGTGATCACGTGGCTGGTCGTTCACTGATCACGTGTTTATCATACGGTGATCACGTGACTGAGAGGCGCTGATCACGTGACTGTGCCGTCAGTGATCACGTGGCTGAGCAGGCACTGATATCGTGACTGAGCATGCACTGATCATGTGCCGGGAGCCGGGGAGGCATTCCACTCTGGACAAAGGTCATGAGGAAGGGGGCTCGGCATACGCAAATGCGGGATCGAGCCTCAGGAGTCCACCCGGATGTTCTCGAGCATCTCCCCCAAAAAACCGGAGTCTGCCTACTGTATTGCTTTGTGCTCTCACCTCTGATTTCACTGGGGGCTGTCCCCCACCACCATCTCGCTCTCTCTGTCAAAGAGTTAACTTACAGCTCCAATTCATAAAGTTCCTTGTCATTCTTCCCTTTAACTTCCAGCTGAGTCTCCATCTGGAGCGCGGAACCCACCACGCTTACTAATTATGCCTGGGCTGCTAAGACCCACTCGAGAAGGTGTCTAGGGTGAGGCACCTTTCGCTATTCGAGAGGCGCCTGCGGCCTACGTAAGTGGTGCAAACTTCTTGTCTTGAAGTTTGATTGGTCTTCCGCGTAAACCAAGCTACTCAGTCTCTTTTCTCCACCGAATTTTCCTACTGAGCTCTCCTCATACTATTATTCTTGACATCTCTGATTAGCATATAAATAGTCGCCTAGGCCATCTCTCCTTCGAATACCCTGGATCAGTTGGGGCTGGTCCCCGGCAGGTGGCGACCGAACAGGGACCTCAGGAGGCAATACTCAAAGAGCTGAGCAGACACGAACCACGCAATCAGCAGGCAATAAGCATGGAGCTCAGCAGTGACGAATCATGCTGCTCAACTGGCAATAATCAAGCACGTGACCAGGCAGGAATCACGCAGCTCAGCTGGCAATTGTCAAGCAGATGAGCCGACAGGAATCACGCAGCTCAGCTGGCAATTGTCATGCAGATGAGCCGGCAGGAATCACGCAGCTCAGCAGGCCCTGATCACGTGACTCTGCAGGCACTGATCACGTGGCTGATCAAGTCCAGATCACGTGACTGAGCATGCACTGATCACGTGGCTATCATGCACTGATGACGTGACTGCGCATGCACTGATGACGTGGCTGATCGGGCACTGATCACATGGCTCATCATGCACTGATCACGTGTTTATCAGGCAATGATCAGTGACTGACAGGCGCTGATCATGGGACTGTGCACGCACTGATCACGTGGCTATCATGCACTGATCACGTGACTGCGCATGCACTGATGACGTGGCTGTTCGGGCACTGATCACGTGTTTATCAGGCAGTGATCAGTGACTGACAGGCGCTGATCAGGGGACTGTGCACGCACTGATCAGGTGGCTGATCAGGAACTGACCACCTGACCGCGCATGCAGTGATCACGTGGCTGGTCGTTCACTGATCACGTGTTTATCATACGGTGATCACGTGACTGAGAGGCGCTGATCACGTGACTGTGCCGTCAGTGATCACGTGGCTGAGCAGGCACTGATATCGTGACTGAGCATGCACTGATCATGTGCCGGGAGCCGGGGAGGCATTCCACTCTGGACAAAGGTCATGAGGAAGGAGGCTCGGCATACGCAAATGCGGGATCGAGCCTCAGGAGTCCACCCGGATGTTCTCGAGCATCTCCCCCCAAAAAAACCGGAGTCTGCCTACTGTATTGCTTTGTGCTCTCACCTCTGATTTCACTGGGGGCTGTCCCCCACCACCATCTCGCTCTCTCTGTCAAAGAGTTAACTTACAGCTCCAATTCATAAAGTTCCTTGTCATTCTTCCCTTTAACTTCCAGCTGAGTCTCCATCTGGAGCGCGGAACCCACCACGCTTACTAATTATGCCTGGGCTGCTAAGACCCACTCGAGAAGGTGTCTAGGGTGAGGCACCTTTCGCTATTCGAGAGGGCGCCTGCGGCCTACGTAAGTGGTGCAAACTTCTTGTCTTGAAGTTTGATTGGTCTTCCGCGTAAACCAAGCTACTCAGTCTCTTTTCTCCACCGAATTTTCCTACTGAGCTCTCCTCATACTATTATTCTTGACATCTCTGATTAGCATATAAATAGTCGCCTAGGCCATCTCTCCTTCGAATACCCTGGATCAGTTGGGGCTGGTCCCCGGCAGGTGGCGACCGAACAGGGACCTCAGGAGGCAATACTCAAAGAGCTGAGCAGACACGAACCACGCAATCAGCAGGCAATAAGCATGGAGCTCAGCAGTGACGAATCATGCTGCTCAACTGGCAATAATCAAGCACGTGACCAGGCAGGAATCACGCAGCTCAGCTGGCAATTGTCAAGCAGATGAGCCGACAGGAATCACGCAGCTCAGCTGGCAATTGTCATGCAGATGAGCCGGCAGGAATCACGCAGCTCAGCAGGCCCTGATCACGTGACTCTGCAGGCACTGATCACGTGGCTGATCAAGTCCAGATCACGTGACTGAGCATGCACTGATCACGTGGCTATCATGCACTGATGACGTGACTGCGCATGCACTGATGACGTGGCTGATCGGGCACTGATCACATGGCTCATCATGCACTGATCACGTGTTTATCAGGCAATGATCAGTGACTGACAGGCGCTGATCATGGGACTGTGCACGCACTGATCACGTGGCTATCATGCACTGATCACGTGACTGCGCATGCACTGATGACGTGGCTGTTCGGCACTGATCACGTGTTTATCAGGCAGTGATCAGTGACTGACAGGCGCTGATCAGGGGACTGTGCACGCACTGATCAGGTGGCTGATCAGGAACTGACCACCTGACCGCGCATGCAGTGATCACGTGGCTGGTCGTTCACTGATCACGTGTTTATCATAGGGTGATCACGTGACTGAGAGGCGCTGATCACGTGACTGTGCCGTCAGTGATCACGTGGCTGAGCAGGCACTGATATCGTGACTGAGCATGCACTGATCATGTGCCGGGAGCCGGGGAGGCATTCCACTCTGGACAAAGGTCATGAGGAAGGAGGCTCGGCATACGCAAATGCGGGATCGAGCCTCAGGAGTCCACCCGGATATTCTCGAGCATCTCCCCCAAAAACCGGAGTCTGCCTACTGTATTGCTTTGTGCTCTCACCTCTGATTTCACTGGGGGCTGTCCCCCACCACCATCTCGCTCTCTCTGTCAAAGAGTTAACTTACAGCTCCAATTCATAAAGTTCCTTGTCATTCTTCCCTTTAACTTCCAGCTGAGTCTCCATCTGGAGCGCGGAACCCACCACGCTTACTAATTATGCCTGGGCTGCTAAGACCCACTCGAGAAGGTGTCTAGGGTGAGGCACCTTTCGCTATTCGAGAGGGCGCCTGCGGCCTACGTAAGTGGTGCAAACTTCTTGTCTTGAAGTTTGATTGGTCTTCCGCGTAAACCAAGCTACTCAGTCTCTTTTCTCCACCGAATTTTCCTACTGAGCTCTCCTCATACTATTATTCTTGACATCTCTGATTAGCATATAAATAGTCGCCTAGGCCATCTCTCCTTCGAATACCCTGGATCAGTTGGGGCTGGTCCCCGGCAGGTGGCGACCGAACAGGGACCTCAGGAGGCAATACTCAAAGAGCTGAGCAGACACGAACCACGCAATCAGCAGGCAATAAGCATGGAGCTCAGCAGTGACGAATCATGCTGCTCAACTGGCAATAATCAAGCACGTGACCAGGCAGGAATCACGCAGCTCAGCTGGCAATTGTCAAGCAGATGAGCCGACAGGAATCACGCAGCTCAGCTGGCAATTGTCATGCAGATGAGCCGGCAGGAATCACGCAGCTCAGCAGGCCCTGATCACGTGACTCTGCAGGCACTGATCACGTGGCTGATCAAGTCCAGATCACGTGACTGAGCATGCACTGATCACGTGGCTATCATGCACTGATGACGTGACTGCGCATGCACTGATGACGTGGCTGATCGGGCACTGATCACATGGCTCATCATGCACTGATCACGTGTTTATCAGGCAATGATCAGTGACTGACAGGCGCTGATCATGGGACTGTGCACGCACTGATCACGTGGCTATCATGCACTGATCACGTGACTGCGCATGCACTGATGACGTGGCTGTTCGGGCACTGATCACGTGTTTATCAGGCAGTGATCAGTGACTGACAGGCGCTGATCAGGGGACTGTGCACGCACTGATCAGGTGGCTGATCAGGAACTGACCACCTGACCGCGCATGCAGTGATCACGTGGCTGGTCGTTCACTGATCACGTGTTTATCATACGGTGATCACGTGACTGAGAGGCGCTGATCACGTGACTGTGCCGTCAGTGATCACGTGGCTGAGCAGGCACTGATATCGTGACTGAGCATGCACTGATCATGTGCCGGGAGCCGGGGAGGCATTCCACTCTGGACAAAGGTCATGAGGAAGGAGGCTCGGCATACGCAAATGCGGGATCGAGCCTCAGGAGTCCACCCGGATATTCTCGAGCATCTCCCCCCCAAAAAAACCGGAGTCTGCCTACTGTATTGCTTTGTGCTCTCACCTCTGATTTCACTGGGGGCTGTCCCCCACCACCATCTCGCTCTCTCTGTCAAAGAGTTAACTTACAGCTCCAATTCATAAAGTTCCTTGTCATTCTTCCCTTTAACTTCCAGCTGAGTCTCCATCTGGAGCGCGGAACCCACCACGCTTACTAATTATGCCTGGGCTGCTAAGACCCACTCGAGAAGGTGTCTAGGGTGAGGCACCTTTCGCTATTCGAGAGGGCGCCTGCGGCCTACGTAAGTGGTGCAAACTTCTTGTCTTGAAGTTTGATTGGTCTTCCGCGTAAACCAAGCTACTCAGTCTCTTTTCTCCACCGAATTTTCCTACTGAGCTCTCCTCATACTATTATTCTTGACATCTCTGATTAGCATATAAATAGTCGCCTAGGCCATCTCTCCTTCGAATACCCTGGATCAGTTGGGGCTGGTCCCCGGCAGGTGGCGACCGAACAGGGACCTCAGGAGGCAATACTCAAAGAGCTGAGCAGACACGAACCACGCAATCAGCAGGCAATAAGCATGGAGCTCAGCAGTGACGAATCATGCTGCTCAACTGGCAATAATCAAGCACGTGACCAGGCAGGAATCACGCAGCTCAGCTGGCAATTGTCAAGCAGATGAGCCGACAGGAATCACGCAGCTCAGCTGGCAATTGTCATGCAGATGAGCCGGCAGGAATCACGCAGCTCAGCAGGCCCTGATCACGTGACTCTGCAGGCACTGATCACGTGGCTGATCAAGTCCAGATCACGTGACTGAGCATGCACTGATCACGTGGCTATCATGCACTGATGACGTGACTGCGCATGCACTGATGACGTGGCTGATCGGGCACTGATCACATGGCTCATCATGCACTGATCACGTGTTTATCAGGCAATGATCAGTGACTGACAGGCGCTGATCATGGGACTGTGCACGCACTGATCACGTGGCTATCATGCACTGATCACGTGACTGCGCATGCACTGATGACGTGGCTGTTCGGGCACTGATCACGTGTTTATCAGGCAGTGATCAGTGACTGACAGGCGCTGATCAGGGGACTGTGCACGCACTGATCAGGTGGCTGATCAGGAACTGATCACCTGACCGCGCATGCAGTGATCACGTGGCTGGTCGTTCACTGATCACGTGTTTATCATAGGGTGATCACGTGACTGAGAGGCGCTGATCACGTGACTGTGCCGTCAGTGATCACGTGGCTGAGCAGGCACTGATATCGTGACTGAGCATGCACTGATCATGTGCCGGGAGCCGGGGAGGCATTCCACTCTGGACAAAGGTCATGAGGAAGGAGGCTCGGCATACGCAAATGCGGGATCGAGCCTCAGGAGTCCACCCGGATATTCTCGAGCATCTCCCCCCAAAAAAACCGGAGTCTGCCTACTGTATTGCTTTGTGCTCTCACCTCTGATTTCACTGGGGGCTGTCCCCCACCACCATCTCGCTCTCTCTGTCAAAGAGTTAACTTACAGCTCCAATTCATAAAGTTCCTTGTCATTCTTCCCTTTAACTTCCAGCTGAGTCTCCATCTGGAGCGCGGAACCCACCACGCTTACTAATTATGCCTGGGCTGCTAAGACCCACTCGAGAAGGTGTCTAGGGTGAGGCACCTTTCGCTATTCGAGAGGGCGCCTGCGGCCTACGTAAGTGGTGCAAACTTCTTGTCTTGAAGTTTGATTGGTCTTCCGCGTAAACCAAGCTACTCAGTCTCTTTTCTCCACCGAATTTTCCTACTGAGCTCTCCTCATACTATTATTCTTGACATCTCTGATTAGCATATAAATAGTCGCCTAGGCCATCTCTCCTTCGAATACCCTGGATCAGTTGGGGCTGGTCCCCGGCAGGTGGCGACCGAACAGGGACCTCAGGAGGCAATACTCAAAGAGCTGAGCAGACACGAACCACGCAATCAGCAGGCAATAAGCATGGAGCTCAGCAGTGACGAATCATGCTGCTCAACTGGCAATAATCAAGCACGTGACCAGGCAGGAATCACGCAGCTCAGCTGGCAATTGTCAAGCAGATGAGCCGACAGGAATCACGCAGCTCAGCTGGCAATTGTCATGCAGATGAGCCGGCAGGAATCACGCTCAGCTCAGATGAGCCGCAGGAATCAGCAGCCCTGATCACGTGACTCTGCAGGCACTGATCACGTGGCTGATCAAGTCCAGATCACGTGACTGAGCATGCACTGATCACGTGGCTATCATGCACTGATGACGTGACTGCGCATGCACTGATGACGTGGCTGATCGGGCACTGATCACATGGCTCATCATGCACTGATCACGTGTTTATCAGGCAATGATCAGTGACTGACAGGCGCTGATCATGGGACTGTGCACGCACTGATCACGTGGCTATCATGCACTGATCACGTGACTGCGCATGCACTGATGACGTGGCTGTTCGGGCACTGATCACGTGTTTATCAGGCAGTGATCAGTGACTGACAGGCGCTGATCAGGGGACTGTGCACGCACTGATCAGGTGGCTGATCAGGAACTGACCACCTGACCGCGCATGCAGTGATCACGTGGCTGGTCGTTCACTGATCACGTGTTTATCATACGGTGATCACGTGACTGAGAGGCGCTGATCACGTGACTGTGCCGTCAGTGATCACGTGGCTGAGCAGGCACTGATATCGTGACTGAGCATGCACTGATCATGTGCCGGGAGCCGGGGAGGCATTCCACTCTGGACAAAGGTCATGAGGAAGGAGGCTCGGCATACGCAAATGCGGGATCGAGCCTCAGGAGTCCACCCGGATATTCTCGAGCATCTCCCCCCCAAAAAACCGGAGTCTGCCTACTGTATTGCTTTGTGCTCTCACCTCTGATTTCACTGGGGGCTGTCCCCCACCACCATCTCGCTCTCTCTGTCAAAGAGTTAACTTACAGCTCCAATTCATAAAGTTCCTTGTCATTCTTCCCTTTAACTTCCAGCTGAGTCTCCATCTGGAGCGCGGAACCCACCACGCTTACTAATTATGCCTGGGCTGCTAAGACCCACTCGAGAAGGTGTCTAGGGTGAGGCACCTTTCGCTATTCGAGAGGGCGCCTGCGGCCTACGTAAGTGGTGCAAACTTCTTGTCTTGAAGTTTGATTGGTCTTCCGCGTAAACCAAGCTACTCAGTCTCTTTTCTCCACCGAATTTTCCTACTGAGCTCTCCTCATACTATTATTCTTGACATCTCTGATTAGCATATAAATAGTCGCCTAGGCCATCTCTCCTTCGAATACCCTGGATCAGTTGGGGCTGGTCCCCGGCAGGTGGCGACCGAACAGGGACCTCAGGAGGCAATACTCAAAGAGCTGAGCAGACACGAACCACGCAATCAGCAGGCAATAAGCATGGAGCTCAGCAGTGACGAATCATGCTGCTCAACTGGCAATAATCAAGCACGTGACCAGGCAGGAATCACGCAGCTCAGCTGGCAATTGTCAAGCAGATGAGCCGACAGGAATCACGCAGCTCAGCTGGCAATTGTCATGCAGATGAGCCGGCAGGAATCACGCAGCTCAGCAGGCCCTGATCACGTGACTCTGCAGGCACTGATCACGTGGCTGATCAAGTCCAGATCACGTGACTGAGCATGCACTGATCACGTGGCTATCATGCACTGATGACGTGACTGCGCATGCACTGATGACGTGGCTGATCGGGCACTGATCACATGGCTCATCATGCACTGATCACGTGTTTATCAGGCAATGATCAGTGACTGACAGGCGCTGATCATGGGACTGTGCACGCACTGATCACGTGGCTATCATGCACTGATCACGTGACTGCGCATGCACTGATGACGTGGCTGTTCGGGCACTGATCACGTGTTTATCAGGCAGTGATCAGTGACTGACAGGCGCTGATCAGGGGACTGTGCACGCACTGATCAGGTGGCTGATCAGGAACTGACCACCTGACCGCGCATGCAGTGATCACGTGGCTGGTCGTTCACTGATCACGTGTTTATCATACGGTGATCACGTGACTGAGAGGCGCTGATCACGTGACTGTGCCGTCAGTGATCACGTGGCTGAGCAGGCACTGATATCGTGACTGAGCATGCACTGATCATGTGCCGGGAGCCGGGGAGGCATTCCACTCTGGACAAAGGTCATGAGGAAGGAGGCTCGGCATACGCAAATGCGGGATCGAGCCTCAGGAGTCCACCCGGATGTTCTCGAGCATCTCCCCCCAAAAAACCGGAGTCTGCCTACTGTATTGCTTTGTGCTCTCACCTCTGATTTCACTGGGGGCTGTCCCCCACCACCATCTCGCTCTCTCTGTCAAAGAGTTAACTTACAGCTCCAATTCATAAAGTTCCTTGTCATTCTTCCCTTTAACTTCCAGCTGAGTCTCCATCTGGAGCGCGGAACCCACCACGCTTACTAATTATGCCTGGGCTGCTAAGACCCACTCGAGAAGGTGTCTAGGGTGAGGCACCTTTCGCTATTCGAGAGGGCGCCTGCGGCCTACGTAAGTGGTGCAAACTTCTTGTCTTGAAGTTTGATTGGTCTTCCGCGTAAACCAAGCTACTCAGTCTCTTTTCTCCACCGAATTTTCCTACTGAGCTCTCCTCATACTATTATTCTTGACATCTCTGATTAGCATATAAATAGTCGCCTAGGCCATCTCTCCTTCGAATACCCTGGATCAGTTGGGGCTGGTCCCCGGCAGGTGGCGACCGAACAGGGACCTCAGGAGGCAATACTCAAAGAGCTGAGCAGACACGAACCACGCAATCAGCAGGCAATAAGCATGGAGCTCAGCAGTGACGAATCATGCTGCTCAACTGGCAATAATCAAGCACGTGACCAGGCAGGAATCACGCAGCTCAGCTGGCAATTGTCAAGCAGATGAGCCGACAGGAATCACGCAGCTCAGCTGGCAATTGTCATGCAGATGAGCCGGCAGGAATCACGCAGCTCAGCAGGCCCTGATCACGTGACTCTGCAGGCACTGATCACGTGGCTGATCAAGTCCAGATCACGTGACTGAGCATGCACTGATCACGTGGCTATCATGCACTGATGACGTGACTGCGCATGCACTGATGACGTGGCTGATCGGGCACTGATCACATGGCTCATCATGCACTGATCACGTGTTTATCAGGCAATGATCAGTGACTGACAGGCGCTGATCATGGGACTGTGCACGCACTGATCACGTGGCTATCATGCACTGATCACGTGACTGCGCATGCACTGATGACGTGGCTGTTCGGGCACTGATCACGTGTTTATCAGGCAGTGATCAGTGACTGACAGGCGCTGATCAGGGGACTGTGCACGCACTGATCAGGTGGCTGATCAGGAACTGACCACCTGACCGCGCATGCAGTGATCACGTGGCTGGTCGTTCACTGATCACGTGTTTATCATACGGTGATCACGTGACTGAGAGGCGCTGATCACGTGACTGTGCCGTCAGTGATCACGTGGCTGAGCAGGCACTGATATCGTGACTGAGCATGCACTGATCATGTGCCGGGAGCCGGGGAGGCATTCCACTCTGGACAAAGGTCATGAGGAAGGAGGCTCGGCATACGCAAATGCGGGATCGAGCCTCAGGAGTCCACCCGGATATTCTCGAGCATCTCCCAAACCGGAGTCTGCCTACTGTATTGCTTTGTGCTCTCACCTCTGATTTCACTGGGGGCTGTCCCCCACCACCATCTCGCTCTCTCTGTCAAAGAGTTAACTTACAGCTCCAATTCATAAAGTTCCTTGTCATTCTTCCCTTTAACTTCCAGCTGAGTCTCCATCTGGAGCGCGGAACCCACCACGCTTACTAATTATGCCTGGGCTGCTAAGACCCACTCGAGAAGGTGTCTAGGGTGAGGCACCTTTCGCTATTCGAGAGGGCGCCTGCGGCCTACGTAAGTGGTGCAAACTTCTTGTCTTGAAGTTTGATTGGTCTTCCGCGTAAACCAAGCTACTCAGTCTCTTTTCTCCACCGAATTTTCCTACTGAGCTCTCCTCATACTATTATTCTTGACATCTCTGATTAGCATATAAATAGTCGCCTAGGCCATCTCTCCTTCGAATACCCTGGATCAGTTGGGGCTGGTCCCCGGCAGGTGGCGACCGAACAGGGACCTCAGGAGGCAATACTCAAAGAGCTGAGCAGACACGAACCACGCAATCAGCAGGCAATAAGCATGGAGCTCAGCAGTGACGAATCATGCTGCTCAACTGGCAATAATCAAGCACGTGACCAGGCAGGAATCACGCAGCTCAGCTGGCAATTGTCAAGCAGATGAGCCGACAGGAATCACGCAGCTCAGCTGGCAATTGTCATGCAGATGAGCTGGCAGGAATCACGCAGCTCAGCAGGCCCTGATCACGTGACTCTGCAGGCACTGATCACGTGGCTGATCAAGTCCAGATCACGTGACTGAGCATGCACTGATCACGTGGCTATCATGCACTGATGACGTGACTGCGCATGCACTGATGACGTGGCTGATCGGGCACTGATCACATGGCTCATCATGCACTGATCACGTGTTTATCAGGCAATGATCAGTGACTGACAGGCGCTGATCATGGGACTGTGCACGCACTGATCACGTGGCTATCATGCACTGATCACGTGACTGCGCATGCACTGATGACGTGGCTGTTCGGGCACTGATCACGTGTTTATCAGGCAGTGATCAGTGACTGACAGGCGCTGATCAGGGGACTGTGCACGCACTGATCAGGTGGCTGATCAGGAACTGACCACCTGACCGCGCATGCAGTGATCACGTGGCTGGTCGTTCACTGATCACGTGTTTATCATACGGTGATCACGTGACTGAGAGGCGCTGATCACGTGACTGTGCCGTCAGTGATCACGTGGCTGAGCAGGCACTGATATCGTGACTGAGCATGCACTGATCATGTGCCGGGAGCCGGGGAGGCATTCCACTCTGGACAAAGGTCATGAGGAAGGAGGCTCGGCATACGCAAATGCGGGATCGAGCCTCAGGAGTCCACCCGGATATTCTCGAGCATCTCCCCCAAACCGGAGTCTGCCTACTGTATTGCTTTGTGCTCTCACCTCTGATTTCACTGGGGGCTGTCCCCCACCACCATCTCGCTCTCTCTGTCAAAGAGTTAACTTACAGCTCCAATTCATAAAGTTCCTTGTCATTCTTCCCTTTAACTTCCAGCTGAGTCTCCATCTGGAGCGCGGAACCCACCACGCTTACTAATTATGCCTGGGCTGCTAAGACCCACTCGAGAAGGTGTCTAGGGTGAGGCACCTTCGCTATTCGAGAGGGCGCCTGCGGCCTACGTAAGTGGTGCAAACTTCTTGTCTTGAAGTTTGATTGGTCTTCCGCGTAAACCAAGCTACTCAGTCTCTTTTCTCCACCGAATTTTCCTACTGAGCTCTCCTCATACTATTATTCTTGACATCTCTGATTAGCATATAAATAGTCGCCTAGGCCATCTCTCCTTCGAATACCCTGGATCAGTTGGGGCTGGTCCCCGGCAGGTGGCGACCGAACAGGGACCTCAGGAGGCAATACTCAAAGAGCTGAGCAGACACGAACCACGCAATCAGCAGGCAATAAGCATGGAGCTCAGCAGTGACGAATCATGCTGCTCAACTGGCAACAATCAAGCACGTGACCAGGCAGGAATCAGCAGCTCAGCTGGCATTGTAGCAGATACGGCAGAATCACGCAGCTCAGCTGGCAATTGTCAAGCAGATGAGCCGACAGGAATCACGCAGCTCAGCTGGCAATTGTCATGCAGATGAGCCGGCAGGAATCACGCAGCTCAGCAGGCCCTGATCACGTGACTCTGCAGGCACTGATCACGTGGCTGATCAAGTCCAGATCACGTGACTGAGCATGCACTGATCACGTGGCTATCATGCACTGATGACGTGACTGCGCATGCACTGATGACGTGGCTGATCGGGCACTGATCACATGGCTCATCATGCACTGATCACGTGTTTATCAGGCAATGATCAGTGACTGACAGGCGCTGATCATGGGACTGTGCACGCACTGATCACGTGGCTATCATGCACTGATCACGTGACTGCGCATGCACTGATGACGTGGCTGTTCGGGCACTGATCACGTGTTTATCAGGCAGTGATCAGTGACTGACAGGCGCTGATCAGGGGACTGTGCACGCACTGATCAGGTGGCTGATCAGGAACTGACCACCTGACCGCGCATGCAGTGATCACGTGGCTGGTCGTTCACTGATCACGTGTTGATCACGGTGATCACGTGACTGAGAGGCGCTGATCACGTGACTGACCGTCAGTGATCACGTGGCTGAGCAGGAACTGATACGTGACTGAGCATGCACTGATCATGCCGGA